>NC_142026.1:92596104-92748604 GCF_982192425.1 Myodes glareolus | reverse complement strand
CTCCTGGCTGCCCTCAAATTGTGTGTGTGTGTGTGTGTGTGTGTGTGTGTGTGTGTGTGGTGATCGAGTTGCTTGCCACCAAGTCTGATGACTGAGTTTGATCCTGGGACCTAAGTAATAAAAGAACTGAAGCAATTCCACAGGTTGTTCTTACACACACACACACACACACACACACACACACACACACACACAGAAACGAAGGGAGACTGGAAAACTAACTTCTGGGGCTACAGAAATTCTCAAAGATTGAATTTTATTTTTAAAGTTGATTGATTGATTGTATAGTGCCTGTGTGTGTATGTGTGTGTGTGTAAGGGTGCACAGGCCAAGGTTTACATGTGTGTGGAGATCAGAGGTCTTGGCTTCTCTCTTTCCACCTTTGGCAGATCCAGTTCAGGCCAGCAGGCTTGGTGCTGAGCACTTCTGCCTACTGAGCAATGTCACTGACCCAAAGAATTTTAAACTTCTAATTAGAACTCTTTCTTCCCTTAACATCAGTTGTAAAATTACAAAAACCAGTATAAAAGCAGACTAAAACAGTAGTCTGTAAAAAGTGCCAGTTTATGAGGTCAGACTGTAAAAGCTGCTTGTGGGGCAGCTTGCCATGGTAACAAAGACTGTTCCTGTTGGCACAGGGGTTTGAAATCTGGGGCTGGGTCTGTCAGTTTTCCCATTAACCTTTTCCCTGACCACGCCTGGGCCTCATGCATGCAAGGCAAACGGACATCCTCTTCAGACCTAGAGCCCAACCATGCTCTTTGGTTTGCTTGAGACAGCGTCTAGAACTTGCTACACAAATGAGGATGACTTTGAACTTCTGACTCTTTTGCCTTAACTTCTCTAGTGCTGATATTACAGGAGTGTGCTAACCTGCCCGGCATCACTTTGTAATTTTTAAATAACAATCATGGGTTGTATTTGTTTCTGAGACGTGGTCTTCCTGTGCTGCTGAGGCTAGCCTCAGGCTCAGGCTCCCCCTGCCTCAACCTCTGCGCGCATGGATTATAAGACTGCAATATCAGGCCCAGCTTTGCTTTCTTATTTGAACTTGACAGTTTCAAGAAAAGTCATAATTCTATACATAAGGACGAGAGCCTTGAATTTACAGTTCTGCATAGTCAGGATGAAACAGTCTTAATTAAAATAGAGGTCACTTTATCAATAAATGATATATGGAAAATGAAGTGGTACATTTGTAATAAATTCAAATAGCTGCATGAATTAGTAACATTAGATGCATACGTTAATACTTTAGCATGTTCTTACATGTTTCTTAAGGAGCCTACTTCGTTGTAATGGATTTACCTTTAAAATTTTTATGTATTGTTGAAAGATAATAGTTTGTTGATTTTTTCTTCAGCTTTCTGATCAGGATGTGGCTCTTAGCTACTTCTCCAGCACCATTTGCCATGCTTGCCATGTCCCCCACCATGGTGATACTGGAATTTATAAACCTCTGAAACTGTAAGCAAGCTCCCAATTAAATGCCTTGGTCATAGTGTCTCTTCACCGCAATAGGACAGTGACTAGGACAACATTTTAGACATTTTCTTCTCTCTGCTTTCAGAGTTGGTAGCAGAAAATAGGATATTTATCCAGCAGTGGTGGCACATGCCTTTTATCCCAGCTTTTGGGGGGCAGAGGGAGGTGGATCTCTATGAGTTTGAGGCCAGCCTGGTCTACAGAATGAGTTCCAGGACAGCCAGGAATGTTTCACAGAGAAACCCTGTCTTGAAAAACAAAATAAAACAAAAAACAGAAAAAAAGGAAAGGAAGAAAGAAAGAAAGAAAGAGAGAGAGAGAGAGAGAGAGAGAGAGAGAGAGAGAGAAAGAAAGAAAGAAAGAAAGAAAGAAAGAAAGAAAGAAAGAAAGAAAGAAAGAAAGAAAGAAAGAAAGAAAGAACGTAGGATATTTCGGGACACTTAGCAGAGAATGATATACCATTTCCCCATATTTTGTTGTCATGTCTGGGTCTTCCATGTTCGCATCTGTCCTGCCTTCTGTTACACTTCCCTGAATTGCTTCCCCTTGCTTCTATGCCTCACTAAGACTTGTGTCCCCAAGACCTTTAGTCTTCCAGATAACACCACTGTAATCTTCCGTATACAAAATGCTGAGCTGGACATTCTACTCCTTAACTCTCCCCTCTCCTCTCCTTCCCTGCTTTGAGACAGAACATGGCTTTGTAGCAGGGACTGGCCTGGAATTCACAAAGTGGAGTAGGCTTGAATCTTTCTTGGGACAGTCCTGTACTTTGCTTTCAGAGAGTTGGGACTACAATCATTGGCCACTGTGACAATACTTTCACATTTAGCATTGCTTCCTTATGGCCTCAGAAGTCTTTGTGTGTTTTTAAAGGTATCTATCAGCCCTCCTCCAATCAATGTCTTCACTGAATTTCCTACATCAAGAGTCTACAAGGATGGCATGTTCCTTGGGAAGCAGCAGTGGAAAGAATGGCTGTCTCTTCTGGTTGTTCTGGACTAGAACCTTCTCCCATTGCCTAATTTGTGACTTGCATTTGTGAATCACACTCTTCTTCTGGGAAACAAACCCACTCCCAATTTAGTATCATAAAACAGAAAACACTCTAAGCTCATAAATCCCAGCATCCTAATTACAAGAATGGCCAGTGGCTTTTCCATACTCTTGTGGAAGATCTATTCTTCATGGCTTCTCACAAGTATGGATCCAGGGCTGGGATGGCAGAAAGGTAGGTTCAGGCAAAATTGTCTACCAGTATAACTCCTTCTGGTCATTCGAGCATGGCGACCTCCAGGTAGATGTGCATTTCATTGGCAACTCTGGTGCCCAACAAAAAGATGTGCTTGGCCTTTTGGGATATAGCTCCAGGAGTCCCATAATGTCACTGTCACTGCCATCTACTGCTCAAAGTGAGATTTAAGGGAAGGGACATAAGATATCTCCATGGTTTAACAATGTCTAAGGCAAATCTTAGACATCCTTACTATTTCCGTGCCCATTTTTAAAGCAGAAGGGCTAGGTGGGCGAGATGGCTCAGCTTGCACAGGCACTTGCTGTCAAGATCAGAGTTCTATCCCCTGACCTTATGTGGTGGAAGAAGAGAGCAGATTCCTGAATGTTGTACTCTGACTCCTACATGGATGATATGGCATGTGCCCTTCTTCACACATCATATTTAAATGTAATTTAAAAAGATTAAAAGTATCTCCCCCCAAAACCCAGGAGGACAAAGCTGGGCATAGTGTAAATCCTAGTACCTAAGAGGCAGAGTCAGGAGGATCAGGAGTTCAAGTCATTCTTCTATACATATGAAGTTTAAGGCTAGCCTGGGCCGCACAAGACACCATCTCAAAAACCAAAACCGAAAAACCAACCAACCAAATAAACAAAATGCAAAGAGAATTCTGGGCAGGGGACACATATACCCATAGTTCCAGAAGTCATGAAGCTTTGGCAGAATGAACTCAAGTTGGAGGCCAGTCAAGAAGGGTAAGAAGTTGAAGGTGGCGTTACATATGAAGCAGCCAATAGACAGGAAGTAGACACTCTAGCTTAGCTACTCGTGTTGTTCATGGACACTGCTTGCAATTCTTACCTTCCTCACTATTTGAAGAAGATGCAGATGGATCGATGCCTCTTCAGGCTGTATTGGGCTCACCTTCGAGATGGTGCTGACCTCCACAGTGCTCCATAACCATCACTTTGTGTGTTTGTATCCCCTTCTAGTGTGAGGCTTTTGAGACAAGGACAGAGAACTGGAGGGTCTCTAGAATACACCACAGCGTCAGGAAAGTGAACAAATGCACAGGATGATTCTTGGAAGACAAGGACTGGAGATGAGATGAGATGATCTAATGTCCTGACTTGTTCACACGTGCTGTTGCCACACAATTTAATGGTGCCTCGTATTGTTCTCAAAGTGTCCTGATTTGGGTAGTAGATTAAAGACTAAAAAAAAAAAAAAAAAAAAAAAAACTTCGTGCAGGCTCTAGAATGCTGGTCAAGATGTGCTCGTTGGACTTCCTCTCCTAGCAGAGCAAGACTGTTGGTGGGTGGCAATGGGACCTAGGAAAGTCACCTTTCAAAAGAGTGTTGGGGAGGCAGTTGAGAGAAACATCCCTTATGATGTCACAGGAACCCATCTATGAATGTTGAGTCACTGGAGGCCTTTCCCGAAAGTGAGTTAAGACACAACGGCACACTGACTCAAGGGGCGTGGGGCTCTGCAACAGACTACCTGTTCAGGGTTGACTCTCTTTGGGAACATGACTTTGAGGGGCTGCTATTTTTGCTCTTCTTTGCTGCCACTCTCCAGGCCCCAGGAGTGCCTCCTTGGTGTAGGGGATTTTTCTGTTGAATGGTCTCAGGGATTCTCTAGGTTGAGTTGGAGATGGAAGAAAATTGGCCAGGACTGACTCACCAATGTTCTCATCTCTAATGTTCACCTTTCCCTGGAAAAACAGGTTTAGAAGATCCTGGAAATCAGCTTCTCAGGGTTGTCCTGATGACTTCAGAAGAATGTGTCAGCATCTTGGCTGACCCTGCCAGGCCCCCGATTTTTGGAAGAGAGAACAGGGACTTTCTTTTTCCCCCTTTGGTTGGTCTTTTTCAATGTTCAGATGTCATATCTGATTTTTTTTTAAATTACTAATGTGACAATGTAAAATTAAGTTAAAAGATTATCTATCTATCTATCTATCATCTATCTATGTGTGTCTGTATGAGTGTATGTATGTATGTATGTATGTGTGTGTATATGGGATTCTTGTGTTTCTTGACTAAGCCAGAAGCCAACAAGTCTCCTGCCATCCCTTTGTCTCTGCCCTCTTCAGAGCTGAGGTCACAAGCATTTCCCACAGCCTGGATTGCTATGTAGGTGCTGGAATTCAAATCTTGGTTATCATGAGTGTGCAGCAAGAACTCTCTTCTCTGGGCCCTTTCTCCAGCCCCCATGTGGCCATTTGTCTAACATGACAGTGATCTTAAAACACTGCGTACAAGTTTTAGGCACCAGCCAAGTGCTTTGAAAACAACAAAACCATTCCACCGGCCAAAAATGTAGGATTGCCTATCCCCTTTATACACCAGTGCCCTCAGCATACCATAACCCTTCCCACCCGTCTTACTAGTTCCTTAAAAACTGGAAACAGGTTTTCTTTTTTATCTCTCCCATGTCTCAGTTTCTCTCAAATACATCCGAATTCTAAAGGAAGAAGCCATTGACGATGCTGGCTGATTTGTTAGTCGTCTGCTCCAAAATGGTAGGCATTTGAACCTTAAGAGATATAAATGTGATATAGACCCCCCTTTTAAGTCCTGGAAACATCACTTAGTTCAACATGAAGTAAAATGATAGGCATATTGGAGTTGTCATCCTGAAAGTCAGTCCATGGGCTTTTGAGACATGGAGGGACTTTTGTTCAACATTTATTCAGGAGGAGGAGATGACAGTGTTTGATATGTTAGGCATATTGTGACTACTAGAATTTTCTTTGGTTGATTTCTGGCATCACTAAAGTTTTCTGATTTTCATATTTATATATACATATATTTGAATGAAATGTTTTATGTGTATATATATATATATGAATGTGATATGAAAATAAGTCACACATACTGAATAAGTATAAAATGGGCATACAAAAAAATAGAAGTTCCTTATTATGAATTCAAGTCTGATTTTATCATAAAAAATATTTCCTTTGCCTGGTCTGGTGATATAAGCCTGTAATCCCAGAATTATGGGAGTCTGAGACAGGAGGATGGAAAGTTTGAGTCTAACTTGTGCTACAGAATGAGTTCAAGGAAGTGTCAGGGAAATTTGATGAGATGTTATCTCAATAAATAAATAATCAATCAATCAATCAACCAATAATAGATTGAGGTTAAGAAGATGGCTCAGGGGGTACCAGGATCCAGGGTTGAAGGAAGAGAATAACTGCCCCAATTTTTCTCTAATCTCCACATGTGAACCATGGGCACACATATGACACACACACACACACACACACACACACACACACACACACACACTTCTTTTTAGTTGGTAGTTTATACATATAACCCCAGCACTCATAGGGATTGCCTTGCATTCAAGGATAGCATGGGCTATTGAGTATGATCCTGTTGAGAGCAAGAGTGAGATCACTAGCCAAAGAGATCTCCATTTTCAAGTTCTTTAATACTTGCCATGAAGAATTGGCCAAAGTAGGAGTGTATGTGTGTTTTAGTCTTGAACACCTAAATTGTCAAATGCATGTATATGTATGTGTATATATATACATAAATATAAATACACACACACACACACATATATATTGTTTTTGAAACAAGGTCTTAACACATAGCTCAGGCTGACCTTGAATTCACAGAGATTTGTCTACCTCTGCCTCTAGAGGCATCTTAAGTATTTGAATTAAAGGCATGTGATACCAGTCCTGGTAAATTGTCAGATAGTATATGTGAAGGGGCCATTCAAAGGAGAATCATAAAAATCACAGATGGAAAATTCAAATTTGGACATCTGTCTCCTTTCCCAGTACAGGTTCTTTCCTTACCAAATACTCTCATTATTACCACTTCCCTGGAAAGATTAGTTCATAAAACAGGGGCTTTGCTCTGGGTGTAGAAGGCTGTGTGTGCGTGTGTGTGTGTGTGTGTGTGTGTGTGTGTGAAGACTTCCTGTACTCTCTGACCTGTGTTTCTACTCACTTTTTAGCTCTAGGCGTCTTACCTCTCCCATCTTTTCCTGTTAGGAAGCAGAACGCAGCTGTCTCCATACGGCTCACAGGGCACTGGGGCCAGGTGTGCTTTTCCTCACCTATAACCCCAGCCCTCAGGATGCTGGGTGGGAAGACTGTGAGCTCACAGCTGGTCTGGGCTACACAGAGAAACTCTGTCTCAAGACTCAAAGCAAGAGAGCCCACTAGCACAATGCTCCAAAGAAAAATTTGAGAAACAGGCTCCATGCACACTTGAAAGACTTAAGTAGTTCTATTAAGTGATGTTTGTGAAATGGGAAAAAGATACTCTATGACTCTGGGCATTTCTTTTTACATCTTTTTATTAAAATAAAATTTTCTATATGCTCATAATTGCATTGCGTGCCTGTGTGTATTGTGATGTGTGTGTGTGTGTGTGTGTGTGTGTGTGTGTGTGTACACAATCGGACTACAGCATTTTTGAGTTTTGTTGTCTCCATCCATCTTTATGTGGGATCTGGGAGTGAACTCAAGGTGGTCAGACTTGCAAACCAAGACCCTTTATCTTTACCACAGAGTTGTCTTTCCAGCCTGACTTACCAGATTGAGGGCATTTCTTCAACACATTTTCAAATCAGAAAACTAGATTAGAAAAGTTTTCTAAATATATTTCAAAGTCGCTATAAAAAATTAGTCCACCCTTTGGGGTATTATTCTGAGACCAGAAGCCACTTATTGGGAAAAGATCTGATGGAAGGAGCTGCTCGGTGTGGTCTTGGGTAGCCTAGCCGTTGATCTCAGTGAGCTAGCCTATGCTCCTGTGTCCATTCTGACCTCACATTCCATGACACACTGGACCTTTCCAGTTTGACCTGACCTCGGCCCCCACCCTCCTCTGCTGAGCACGACACAGCCAGGGCAAAGGCCAAGGCTGGCCAGCTATCAGGAGCTTCGCTGGCTAATCGAACAGTGAACCTGTGCAGTTTAGAAGGAAACTAATAAGAGCTATCACACACAGAAGATGCATTTTCTTTCTTTTGTTTTGCTGGTCTTTTGTTCGTTTGTTTTGAGACAGGCTCTCACCTTGTAGCCTAATTTGGCCTCTAATTCATAACCTTCTTGCTTCAGCCTCCCAAGCACTGTAATTACAAGGGTGTGCCAGCATGTCTAGCTTGGAAAGCATAGTTTAGAACTGTCAGATCACAGCAAAAATGAAAGAAAGAAAGAAACAAACAAACAAAAACAAGAAACAAAAAGCAGTAACTTTGAGTTTATGTATTTTAGTCTATTGTAGCTTCAAAAATTATTTAAAATTTGAAGAACTCTCTATAAGCTCCTGCATTGTTAGCTGCTGAGTGCCTGTTACACACCAGGTGGAAGACATCAACTTTGCTCCGAACACAATTTTGTAATAAAAAATATAGTTAAAACTGAAGTTATTCCATCTTGTTTGACATTCTTAATTGGTACGCTTTCAGTATTATGTAATCTTTGTTTGCCTGAGTGTGAGTGGTGGAGGATGGGTGAGAGATACCGGAAGAAGGGGATTGTGGGCAGACAAGGAGCAGCATGCCAGGGTTGGAGTCCCCTCTGCAGTGGAACAAGGGCATCAGCAGTTTAGAAGGGGAAGTAAGGATCAACCCAAACAGCTGATGCTGAGATCTGCCGGTAACTGTCCGGACTGGGGGATGAAGTGCAGAAGCCTGACTTCCCATGGAGGCTTTTCTTTCTACCTTTGACCAGGGTTAGCAGTCCACGGTTTCCCCATTCCATTGCCCAGTTCCCCAAGCAGACCCTCATCCTCTCCCCCTCCCTTTTGTGGCTTATCTGCTTTGGCCAGGCAGTTCCACAGTGGAGATACGCAAACGGTGAAGCACTAACGAACCTCATAGAATCATCCGAAACATTTGTCCTCAACATGGGCGGAAGAAGCCAGCACAATGCATTGCAGTCTTTCTAAGTTTGTTCTCGTGGGCTTATTTTACTCTGCTGACTTAGAACTGACAGGGAAAACCCCTGCCATCCTTTGCAAACACTTTTTCTTCATACTTCCTCTCCAGACAAGGCAGAGCAAGGGTAACTAAGAAATCCAATTCTTTGAGATATCTTTTAGCCATTTTGTTTTACTCTTTAATACATTGTTCATGAAAAGTCACATAAGTATGTAAGAATGCCAGGCTGCCTCGTTTAAACTTTGGCCCACATCTCCTCCTTGTCAATCAAAATTGGAATCACAACCTGTTAAGATGGTTACAATCAGAACCAGAATGAAGACAAAACCTCCCAAGTGCTAGAGAGGATGTAGAGAAAGTAAGATTCTGTGCATTGCTGAGGGAATGCCTATTGACAACGGCATGATGGTTCTTCAAAAGTTAAAAGTGAGTCAGGTGGCGGCAGCTCGTGCTTTTAATCCTAGCACTCGGGAAGCAGAAGCAGGAGGATCGCTGAATTTAAGGTCAACCTGGTCTACAGAGCAAGTTACAGAAGAGACCCTGCCCCCCAAAAAAACAAAAACAAAAGACAAGTTAAAAATGGGCCAGACATGGCAGAACATGCCTGTGATTCTGGCACTTGAGAAGCAAAGGAAGGGTGAACACCCGTCCTATGCCAGTCTGGCTTGGTAGTGGGACTGAAGCCAGCCTAGGCTATATATGAGAATGCCAAAGAAGAAGAGGAGGAGGAGGAGGGGGAGGAGGAGAAAGAAAACTTAAAAAATATTAAGACATGATGTAACTTTTGATTTTGAGTACATACCCCAAAGAATTGGCAGCATTAAAACAGCCAAGAGGTAGAAGCAATTCAAGGATCTGCTGACAGACGAATACTTGAGCAACTGTGACTCAGACCCACAGAGATGGTCTTCTGTCTCCAAGCAGAACAGACATTCTGATGTCTGCTACTAAGGTGAAGGAAAGTGAAAGTCATAAAACTCAGTGAAATTAGCTAGTCAAGGAAAGTCACACCTGCATGTGGCTCTGAAACCGTCGAATGCATGGAGGCAGAAGTGGAGGACTGGTTGTCAGGGGCTGCAGGGATTAGGAATTGGAAGAGTTGATTAAAGGATTGAGACCGAGAGAGGGGGATCGCGGGCTTGAGACCAACCTGGCTAACTCGTGAGGCCCAGTGTTGAGACGAAAAATGTTTTATTCAGGCAGAGAAGATGAAAAGCTCTTGAAATGATTGGTGATGACGGCTACAGAACAATGCAATAATGCACATAAAGTTTTCTGTTGTGTGCATTCGACAAAACGAATTTAGAAATAGCTAAGAGGCTTGCATGATGGCTCACTATAAAGGTGCTTGCTGCCAAACCTAATGGCATAAATTCAAGTCCCAGAACCCACTTGACAGAAGGAGAGAATTATTCCTGAAAGTTATCCTATTACCTCCATACATATACCATGTACATGCTTATTCTCTCTCTCTCTCTCTCTCTCTCTCTCTCTCTCTCTCACACACACACACACACACACACATACACGATGAAACCTTTAAAGAAGAAATTGGGATTGTACCCTGGAGGAGAACACATGCTTAGTTTGAGAGGGGTTGTAGTTTTAGCCCTTAGCATCTCCCTGCTCCCTGAAATAAATCCAAAACAGAATCTCAAGTTTGATGGCTTCATGTAGTCACCAATGTCAATATAAAAGAACAGCCGATACATTCCGGGGAATTAGAGTCTGAGCGTATGGATCACATGATCTCTGCACCCCCACCCCCTTCTCCTAGATAAGGTTTGCAGTAACCTTCGGTGATGTTGAATGATTCCGGCAGCACAGGTGGTTGTGGAACAATTGTCACCTTGTTCTGTTTGAGCTAGAGAGGGTGATGGAACACAAACCAGGAGTGTGGTCTCTGTCATCTAGCTAGATGGTACACCCTGAGACGGAAGGTTGACGCTTGGTGCTCACCTCTACTCTGGTCTTCAGGCCCTGTCCACTCTTCGTCAAAGCTCACACAAATGACTTTTGACAAAACTAACTTACTGACTTGGAGAAAAAGTCCATGGTAACTGAATCATCACAAAGAGGCCTTCAAAACACATGCTGTGATATGCATCTTCTGACATTGAGGTTACCAGGCCAGTGGTAGCATGGGTTATTAGTAAAGAATGCTGTGATTATTAAGGAGACTGTTTGGCAATAGGAAATAGCAGTAAGCAGGCTTTGATTTCGGCCTCCTCCCCAGCGGCCCACACATATAATGATATCTTCTTACACTGCGCTAAGATGGTGTTGGGGGTGGGGGGGGATGGGTGTGATTATCTCGACTTTATAGAAGGTGAAACTGAAGCCCAGGAAATCGTTTGCGTTCAGGACAGTGACTCACTAGTAGGGATGAAGTAGAAAACAGGCTTCTAGGCTCCTAGGTCCAGGGCCTTCTGGCTCTAAATAGCTGGCTTCTGTCCTGCTGATCCTGTTGCACAAGGCCAAACCCCACAGGTTCCAAACAGGAAACCCTTGCACCCCTATGATGGTTGTAAGCAGAGAAATTGCGGTGTTGGAGTATCAAGGGTTTTTTTTTTGTTTTGTTTTGTTTTTTGACTGTCTTACTTCACTCTTCCTGACTTCATTTGAATGAGGAAAAGAAAGAGAAAGAAAGAAAACTAGAATTTCCGTGCACTCCTTTTTCTTGGTGTAGAGGCCCCTGGTAAGTGCAGTACTGTTTTAGCGTCTCCTCTGTGCTGGGGAGAGACCACCCCGTGACCCAGAAATGTGGTTTCGCAACATACAGATGGAGGGTTTCAGAAGTCCTCAGCTGGGGCGGCTAAATATGACTGAGACAACACAATCCCAGAGACAAAGGTCAGACCTATTTTAATCTCTCAGTGAGGCTATTAGTCCGAAACAAGGTCCCCCTTGTCTCATTTCCCACTATTTTCAGTGATTCACAAGCCCACATCTCTTTCATCTGAGAGAGCAGAGACACATCTACCCTTTCAGATTTGTTTGGGAGTTAAAATAGTTCCCATCCTCATCTGCCTTGGACTGTTTTATGACAACCATAGGATTCTTCAGGCTGGGAGCCTGGGGGATCCCCTGGGTATTTCGTCAGGACAGTTTTTTTTTTTTTTTTTAATGGGAGCCCTTAGGGGACGAAGCTGGAATGCAGCAGGAAGTGGGGCTGTAGCTGGCTGGGAAGACCCCATCTTGTCTCCAGTCAATAGCCTGAGGAGCAAATAACTCCTGGAAGAGATGACCAGTACCCTACATTGCCAGTCATAGCCATGCTTTTCCCTACTGTCTCTGAAATGTACGTGCACACCCGTGTTTTGCAGTAACATTTGGTAGAATTAAGTGAATGAAGTATATTGTTCTCTTAACACAGCTTAGTCCTTCCTGTCCGCTTGAGTTACTGGGCACTGGTTTGGCTTAGTGTTTATGAGATCTTTCTTTAGTGGACACTGCTTCATAGAAACCTGCTTAGCCAGTTTTCAGCTTTGCTGTTTTCTAACCGCCGTTGGTTTTGCCAGTCTGTTCTGCTGGGTTGGGAATTGAACTCAGGGCCTCGGGCATGCCAGGCAAGGGTTCTACCACTGAGTCACTTCTCCAGCCATTCTGGGTTTTCAAATTTAATCATTTGTAACTCTAGTCTCCAGGGGACTCTCGAAATCTCTCTTTTTAATTGATTAACACCTCAGCCTGCTATGGTCAGAGGAGAGTATGAGAAATGAGCTAGGCTTAGTCTCCAGGGCATCTGCTCTGCATCTGAGCACCTCCAAGCTATGCCTGGCGCACACAGGGGCTGTTATCTAACTACATCTGCATAAGAATCCTTTGAGATCATTTTGCAGAACTCAAAACAAGAGTCCGAATGTGAGGCAATTTTCCTCAAGTCTCCGAGTTTTGATTTAGGATTCCATCTCAGATCTCCAGACCTAGAAACGCTTCTTCTGCAGCTGGAAGCAAATGCCGCAGTGTCCGCTTCAAGCCGCTGCCTGGCGGATAACATAAAATCACGTGCTTTCTTCTCCTTCTTGCTGCCTCTTTGAGAGGAGCCAGGTCCTGAAGTCGGTGAGAATTTGGGCAAGCAGCTCTTTCCTTTTGTTTCTAAGAGGAAGTGTGAACTTTGTGATCCTTCAGGTTCTCGCCACTTCCCTAAATCAAAGGATTAAACCATCTCTCAAGACCGTGGCTCCAGGGCATGTCACAGTCCAAAGACCCTTCAGCTTGCCACAAGGAAATAGTGGAAGAGAGCATCGTCACAAAAATGCCAGGAATTGTAAAAATAAATAAATAATAAGTAAGTGGTTTTGAGAGGGAAGGTAAGAAGGAATCAAGGTTCCATTTGAGTTCTGACCCAACTCTGCAGCTTCAGCTTGAACACTCCAGTGAAAGACAGACAGCTTGTGGGTTCCTTTGTGCCAACACTCCATCTACAAGGTAGTCTCAAGACCTGGTTGCCTCCACCCCTTCTCTCTCCCAGCTCTGCAAAGGTTTGCATGTGGAGCTCTTGCTGTGAGCTGTGGTGACACTCCCAGGCAAGTTGGAGAGTTTAGCCAACTAAAGGACAGCGGTTTGTCTCTGCATAAACAGAGTGACTTTGCGGTTAGGCCGCTTCTGTTGATAGTTGCTCTTCAAGGTTCTTGATTATAAGATTTATCCCTGATTATATAATGGCTTCATGTTCCGTGGGGAGGAAGGGCTGAGATGTGTGTTTAAGTTACAGACAAGTCTGAGGACAGATACTCACAGGCGTTCTCAAATCTGTACAGAAGACTCACCTTGAGATTTTTGTTTGTTTGTTTGTTTTCAAGACAGGATTCCTCTGTGTACCTGGGTAAACTAGCTGTCCCAGAACTCACTCTGTAGACCAGGCTGGCCTCAAACACAGAGATCTGCCTGGCTCTGCTTCCTGAGAGCTGGGATTAAGGATTAAGGGTGTGAACCACCACCGGCTTCACCTTCTGAGATGGAATTTGGATGAGGTATTTCCTTTCTTTTCCCACTTCAGTATTTAACATTGGGTTTATAAATTATTCATAAAATCTACTAGCACACAAAGAATCAGGATTTTTTTTCTGCCATTTTTTCCCCTTTTTAATGCAGTTTGCTTCCTTTGCTTCTCTTTCTTCTCCTCCCTCATCTTTGCTCTTTTGTGTCCTTCCGCTCCCAGGGGCTTCCTTTCAACTTTCCTGTGACTTGACCTTTGGCCCTGCTCCTCTCTCACCCGCCTTGTTCAGGCTCCTCCTACCCAAGTGCGTGCGGGTCTCCTCTCGCTCTCACTCTCCCTCATTTATAAACAGAGAAACCTTAAGTTAGGATCCACACAGAAGAATCTTCTGTTTCTGAGTTTGGGTCACCTCAATTAACAGGATACTTTTGGCAGAGCTCTTCATTTCCTGCACATTTTATTTTTCTTTATCAATAAGATTCCATTGTGTGCGTAAGCATTTTCATTATCCATTCTTTTGTTGGTCGACATCTTGGCTGGTTGCATATGCTCGCTATTGTGAACAAGAGAGCGGGAAGCTTGGATGCGCTAGTGTCTGGAGTAGGGACGAATTCTTTGGACACAAGCCTAGGGGTGCTACACATGGGTCATACGGCAGTTTTATTTTCAGTTTTGGGGGACATACTGACTTTTGTAGGGCTGTCCTACTCTCCGCTGCTGCCAGCAGTGGATAAAAATTCCTCTTCCACACATCCTTGCTACCAAGGGAACTTTGCTGTCATTTGTTTTCTTCAGCACAGGTATTCTGACACGGGCCAAATGGAGTCTCAGATTGGTTTTCATTTGAATTTTCCCAATGGCTGAAAATGTTACAAATAAAAGATTTATTGGCCATTGTGTTTCTATTTTAGAGAACTGCCTGTTTGTGTCACAGTTTTATGGGTGGGTTGTTTCAATGTTTGCAGTTTTTAATAGAGTCTAGCAGTCGATCTCCCTTCTACGATACATGGCCTTTCTCACCCAGGGCAGGGTGTTTTCTAGAAGGCTCCAGCAGTGAAGCCCGTCTTCATCACAGGCATCATCATGCAGACGGTGGGAAGTGCATTTGGCCCTTTGGGCCAGCAGCTTTGTATCCTTTAATTCAATCATGTGTGGGTTAAAACAATCTGAGATGATTCAAAGCACGAGGAAGGTGTCCCACGGGCGCTCAGGGCACCTTTCTCTAAGTCATCTACCTGAGCGTTTGCATATTTTGGCACCTGTGGGAGTTCAGTGGAGAGTATTAAGTCTGTGATGCAAATATTACTGTTAAACTTTCATTTCTGAATTGCTTTGCAACTTAAGCAATATGACATTTAGTTACTTTAAAATGAAGCCAAAATGGCGACTTGCTGGGCCGGTGCCATGGAGAGCAGCCGATGCCTCCAGATTTCCCTCTGCTCATTTGTGCGCATGTGCACTGCTTTCAAGTAGAAAGCAGCGGCATCAAACGCTCAGTGGATGTCTGCTTTATTAAAAAAAGCCATGTGTGGGAAGGAAGATGACCCGAGGACGTGTTTATTTGGAGATTTTTAGATTCATGAAAGATGAATCAGGAACGTAGAGGCGAGCAGGAGGTGTTCTGAAGAGAGAGAGAAAAGTTTGGGGGAGACTGGTTCCCAAGGTGGTCCCCTGTTGCAGGGAACATCTGAAATCCACCGTTTGCAGATTGATTTGTTGAGAGCAGCCAAAACTTAGATTCTTATATAAACTGTCACAAATTTAAGATGCTGACAGCTGATTTAATTTAAAAACTTCAACTAAGACACAGACACCTGCAGGCCGGACTTGGCCTTGCTAACTTGTGCGTTCCCGTCCTGTAGGACTCATTTAACTAGGCTAATTACTACCTCTTTTGTGTACTCTGTGCCAGTCTCTGCCCAGGTAGCTGAACAGATCAGAGCCAAAACGTTTGCCGGTTCTCATTGGATGGTTTCTGTAGCACCAAGTTCTCAAAGTGTAACCATCAATCATCAGCATCTTGTAGGCTGGGGGCAGAGCTCAGGGGTAGAGATCGTCTGCCTAGCATGACCAAGGCATGCCTTGGTTTGATTCCTAGCAACATACACACACACACACACACACACACACACACACACACACAAAACCTAAACAAATATAAAGTAGTGGGAACATTAACCTCTGGGAGCTTGTTAGAAATACAAATGATCTGGCCCAACCTTGGCTATCCCATCCAGAACCTGGAAACAATCAGAAACTTGTGTTATGACAAGCATCATTTGGATATCCACTGAGGGCCACTAATCTATTTGAGAATTTAAGGCAAGCTTATTAAACTGGCATATGCAGACTGAGTAATCTTTGGTCATGAGCTATTCGAGGTTGCAGACTGGGTGTGTGTCTTAAGCCTGCAGTCTCCGCAGCACTCTGAATTGGAGGACCTCCACAAGTTCAAGGTCAGCCTGATCTCCAGCGTGAGACAAAGAAACAACAAAATTACAGCTGAGATAGGGCTGAAACGCTGTGTACTTGATAGATACTCTAACATACCTCTTTTTAATTTTATTATTATAGTTTGTTTGAGACAGTCTCACTGTGTAACCCTGGCTAGACTGGAATTCATTAGGCAGACCAGGTTGACCTCAAAACCACAGAGATCTTTCTGCCTCTGCCTCCTGAGTTCTGAGATTGAAGTCATGTGCCAACACATGTGGAAATATGTAGCACAAATTCAAGTTGGTCTTAATAATGAAGACTTGGAGTCAGATATGAGGGTTAATGCTGAAGATCAGAGAGGTCAGCCACTAGAGAGTTCTTTTACCTCTACCAATGTTCAGACCAAAGATCCTGTCCTCAGACTGCTTCTCCAGACTCCATCTGTCTCCACCAAACCTCACACTGCATCCTCAGACTGCACTGAGCTCCTGTCTCCTCCTATCTTATATTCCTTCTCTGCCCAGCCATATCACTCCCATCTCCAACTCCCTGATCCCCCACTCTCCCTCCTCCCTCCCCCTCCCTCCTTAAAAGAAGGCAGGGAACCCTGCCCTGTGGGAAGTCCAAGGCCTTTTCCCCTACATCCAGGACTAGGAAGCTTTGCATCCAAATAGACTAGGGTCCCAAAAAGCCAGTACATGCAGTAGAAACAAGTCCCAGTGCCATTATCAATGGCTTCTCAGTCAGCCCCCATTGTCAGCCACATTCAGAGAGTTCGGTTTGATCGCATGCTCATTCAGTCCTGGTCCAGCTGGATTTGGTGAGCACCCATTAGAACAGGCACACTGTCTCAGTGGGTGGACCAACCCCTCGCGGCCCAGACTTCCCTGTTCATCTTCTCCCTCCAGAGCAAAATTTTTGGGGCCAGGTCTCTTCTTCTACCATGTGGGTCATGAGTATAGAATTCAGGTCCTCAGGCTTGGTGTCTAGTGATCTTACCTCTTGGGGCATCTCCACTGCCCAACATATCTTTTTAAGGCAATTGAAAGGACTGGGGATATAGCTCTGTTGGTAAAGGACTTGCCTAGGATTCCTGAAGCCCTGGGTTCATCTCCAGAATAATATAGAGCTGAGCATAGTGGTACACACCTATAATTCAGCACTCCGAAGGTGGTAGTTGGAAGATTAAAGGTGCAAGGTCATTCTGTGTTACCCTAGTTCAAGACAAGGTCATTCTTGACTCAAAGACAAGCGGCTGTGTACAGGAGCATGTGTTCTGAATGAAGAGAAATTCCGTTTCAGTGAGCATATTTTGCAACCCACCTGGGTGGCTCCAGATGCTAATGTTTTAATTCCACATACTGTAGGTATTGCAGAATTCCATCCTACGAATGAAGGAGAGCAGCCTACCTGAGAACACTGGCTAGCACCAAGGTCACCTGGGCTCCAATCCCTTGTAGCTGCCTTTACCCCTCTCGGCAACCCTGAATTAGGACTGAGCACTGTACTGAATGCTTCCAAGAGCTTTGCCAGCTTCTGATGATGTTACAGGGTTGGTGTCACATGGCCGACTCTGAACCAAAGCTTCTTCAGTTGTTGGCTAGGTGCGGATTGTGTATTCACATGCGTTCCATTCAGATCACGTGCTATGAGCTCATAGGCTAAACTTTTATAGTAACATTTAAGTGTTTATATATTGCTTTTCATCTTCAAAACCCTTAGCATGCTTCCAAATCCTTCCAGCAGCACTTTGAGATAGTTACATACTATTAACACACACACACACTCACACACACACACACACTCACACACACTCACACACATTCACACACACTCACACACACACACTCACACACACACACACACACTCAATTTTGATTTGGGGTAATTTACCTTTGACTGAAAAAGAAAACATGTACTGGTATTGAACTAAAAGTAAAACTGCTTTGTTTTCCTTACATTTGTGTGTGTGTGTGTGTGTGTGTGTGTGTGTGTATGTGTGTGTGAAGATGACTTGCAGGAGTCTGTTCTCTGCTTTAGTCACTTAGCTCTTAGTTGTAGCTCGGGTCGTCTTCAGGCTTGTGGGCAAGTGCTTTTTCCTGCTGAGCCATCTTGCTGGCAGGATCTAAGAAGAAAACATTTCAGCCAAAATGAACATATTACGGCCCATATTAGCTAGGATTTTCTGTAATAGTTGCTGTTACTGTCAAAACTTTCGCTCTTCTGAGCATTCTCTAGATTAAGCTGGGGTGCTTGACATGAGTCTTCTCCTTAATCTCTGTACAGAAAGGCCTTTTGGGATGTCTGCCTCCACGAAGAGCAGAACCCATAGCTAGCCTGTGGCTGTTTATAGCTGAAAATTGCTGCTGGAGATGGTAATATGTCTCTTTTCTTATTGAATTTTACCCAACCAAAGTGAGGACCTCTATCTAGTGTAATACACTGAATATGGTGACATATGCCTGTAACTCCAGCACTACGGAGGTAGAGGCAGGAGGATGAAAATCTTAAGGTCGTCCTTGGGTACATAGGGAGTTTGAGGTCAATCTGGGATGCATGAGACTCTGTCTTCAAACAAAGGAACAAATAATAAAACAAACAAAGTAAGGCTTTGTGTTGCCAGAAAGCAGCAAGCACATCTTGTAATTGTATGTGTTTTTGGCTGTTGGCTCAGAGATTTGCAGTCTTAAAACTTTTCTGTAACTCACCAGAGAGTAATGCCTTTTAGGATAATGTCAAACATATGTTGAACTGTGGTAACCTTTGCTGGTTAACGAAAATTTACCTCTGAACAGGGTTCTATAATCAGAGTTCAAATAATGAAGCTATTGCTCAAAAATGTAGAAGTTTTGTTAGGAAATTTCTAAGGACATTAGGAGGACGGTGAGGACACAGGGAGAGGCCATGGCAGAGCGATGGCAGGAAGACAAGAATGAAGGAGAAGTAATGGAATGAGTTCTCTGGAGGAGACGATAACTGCAGAAGAATGTTGCTAGGGAAGTATCCACCAAGCCCCAGCTTCCTACAGAGACGCTCAAAAGCCCAGCAATTCGTACAAAGAAAGCATCCAAAATCCCTGTGTAAGAGGGGCAGTTAGGATGGCTCAGTAGGTACAGAGATTGCTGTTCAAACCTGGCAACTTTGGTCTCACCTCCAGAACCCATGTGTGTGTATGGGGAGAGAGAGAGAGAGAGAGAGAGAGAGAGAGAGAGAGAGAGAGAGAGAGAAACAGACCCCTGAAGGTTATCTGACCTCTACAGTATACTGTGGTACATTCACACCCAAATTCACACACACATCACACATACACAGATATTCATTAATAAGGCATAAAATCCCCTCTCTCTAGTTCTATGATTGTCATTAGAGCACTATTATTCCACCTGAAAAATATGTTAGGATGAGAATTTTTCCTTACCATTTCCTGTATACAAGAATTTGCATTTCTGTACATTCCTAATTTAGTATATTACGATTGGAGAAGAATTTCATGGTCATGGGTATTTGGGAAATGCCCTCTGATTAAAAAAGAAAAAAAAAAGGCAACCTGAAACCACGTGACTAATCTTTAACAATGGGTTGGGGAAGCTGGGCTTTGCCTTCCTGTTCCAGCATGGGCAGCCCTCTCTTGACTCCTGCTTTAGGTTTTCTGCCCTGGAATGTGTTAAAACTGTTCTGCTCATACTTGTAAAAGCACAAGTTTGCTTTAGAAAAGACTCTAATGTTTGTGTATCTGTTGGCTCACCAGTTTTACTTTCCAACAGGCACCAAAGGCCGTGAGATGAAAATGTGCTGTGGGGGAGACAGGCAGAGGGCGTTTTCTGTTTGTGTCTGGTTGGACTTGGCCTCCCAGGCATCGAGATAAATAAAGTCCCTGCAGCTTTGTCTGTGGTGCTCAGCCGAACCTCTGATAGCTGACCCTCCCTTCTCCCTTTTCTCCATCCCTTTCTCTCATCCCTTCTTTTCCTGATGTTTTGAAACAAGGTCTCAAGCAACCTAGGTTGCTCTTTAGCTTCCTATAATACCAGGGATGACCTTCAACTCCTGAGTGCACTTTTTCCACTTCCTAGTGCTAGGATTACAGACATGTACCTTGTGCCCAATTTAACATTTCCTCTTGCTATCAAGTTAAGGCAAAATTCTCACACTAATGATGTGCCTTTTCTTTTCTTTTCTCTTTCTGACTTCTGTGCTAACATGTCTGTATTGTTAGTGGCAGATTATTTCAGTCCACTTTAAAAGTTTCACCTCCTCTGATTGCTCATCTTATGGCCACTACACCATCAGGGTAGCTAACCTGTAAGCTTCCAGAGAGTGTCCTGTCTCTATCTCTCACACCATCGGGATTATAGACTGGTGCTTTGGCTACTGCATCTGACTGTACGTGGGTTCTGCAGAGTCTGAACTCAGTTTCTCATTCTTGCATGGCAAGCCCTTTACCTACTGAACCATTCCCTAGCTTGAATTTGGTGTTTTGAAGACAAAATCATGCTATGTTTCTGAGGTTGGGCTTGGGACTTATGATCTAACCCACACTAGCCTTGAACTCACTACGATCCCCCAGACACTGCTTCCTCAAGTTCCAGGAAGCCAGGTGTTCATCATCATATTCAGTTTGAGAATGAGTTCTTGAAAACCCTACGTAGACTTTGTTTTTCTAGAGAGAAGACAGAACAGATGTGAAACGCTGACAGGATTCTCAATCGATTTAAAGGGCTACTTAGGAAACCTGCATGTGAAGGAGCCCACACATGCTGAAGATAAGGCTCTCCAGGGCGGCTGGTACTAGAATCCTCTATCTTGCCCAAGATAAGAGGCCCTTGAAAATGGCTAGATCAAGAAGAGCAGAGGAAGAAGGGTGAATTTCCCACCCCAACCCCTCCCACCCATGGACACTGGAGGAAGTGCTTGTGGTCCTTGTGGTTAGTGGTGACCACCTGAGTGACAGGATGAGGCAGAGCCGTGAGCTGCCCTAGTATATGGTCAGTTAAGAAAGAAAAGTTTTTGGAAAAAGTTGTAGTCATGAAGTAAACACCACAGCAAAACACACTGCGTGGATGTGCATTGGTTGTTTAAGGGGCTCTGGAAATATCAATATGCTGTTTTGGGTGACGGAAGAATTCCTATCTCATCCTGGTTCTGTCGTTCAGCTACCCAAGTGTGTAAGCTCAGGCAAAACATTACTCTGTCCTTGTGTCTTAACCTATTCAGCTTTGGTCTAGCAATGAGACTGTAAAGTCACAGTGATTCCCAACAAGGTGTAAGTCGAGCTTGTTTTTCACTTTCTGGTCCAGGAGAAGAAAGATCTGAGAGATGTGTGTCTGCCTTGGTGTCCTCATTCCATGCAGAAGAAGCTGCTGCTCCATGATGTATGCTTAAGGTGGAGTGAAGAGAAGGGAGAGGGCCAAGCATTCAGCATCCGTGAAAGCTTTCGAGAATGCAATGCGCCTTTCCTGCCATCCGTCAAATAGAGTACACAGCAAAGCCCAGTGTCAACAGCGGAGAGGCATCCTCCAGAAATAGACACGGCACGTTCCACAGTGGTGGGAAGTCCTCATTGATCCTACCATGGGAAGTGGCCGTTATTTTGTCATTGCTTGCTGCGTAGCTGAACAGTACTCTGATCTGCAGGTATTAACTGAAACGGTATCTTACCAGCCTTTCCACTTAGAAGGTCTACGGTTTGGGGAAATGCTCATTTTGAGTTGTCAGAAGAAAGAACTCTATCGCTCCTTTCCAAACAACTACAGATATTCAATTGGGCCTCTAAATCAAAATGAAACAAGGTAATGCCTCCAAGACTTTATGGAGCATTGTATCATTTTTTCTTTTATATTTCTAAAATTACATTTATTGATGGGGCAGAGAGCCTGCGTATGTCACTCAGCTTTGTGGAATTGGTTCTTTCCTCCAGTGTAGGTCCAGGGGATCACATTAATTCATCAGGCGTGGTAGCAACGCCCTTACCCGGATGAGCCAGCTTGTTAAGCCATGTGACACTTTTTCTATAGTGGTATTTATACCCCCCATTATACTTTTCAGATTAGATATGATCAAAGGCATATGTTAGCAGAATAGAATCTTTGTATGTTTTATTTTGCAACAAGGCTAAAATGTGCCTTAGGTCAAAGGCGGGTATCCTGGAACATTTACCACCAAGAAGATCTTAGATTTGTGATTGGCTAGTTGGGAAGAACACAATTCCTTGAACTCTGCTGGAATTTTTAGACCCTTGTGCAAAGCTTGCGGCTGAAAGGTTGCTCGCCAGCTTCATTTCTTTGGCCACTGGAACAGTAAGATGTGAGGTTCTGGTTCATGAATCATATAATGGACCCATCCCTGACTCTGCTGAACACCAAGATTTCTCCAGTCAGATTCAGACATAAAATGGGTTTTAGGGACCAGCTTGGCTATGTCCTAGTGCCTGGCTGTAGGCACTCACCGGTACTCAAACTCCTCATCGTTGTATTTGTCCGAATAGTAGTTTTGTCTGTGCAATACGCTCTGCCTGAGGGTGCTCATCCCTGTGCTGTCTGCTTTGCTTCTTGAGTTGAGCCACCAATGCCACAACCCTGTCAGACAAGTGTGACTACAAAGCCCTAGTGTGCCCTGTATCCATCAGGCCCATTTGCCATCTCTTAAAAGCTTGTGAGATCAGATCATGGTTGTTACACGGATGGTGTGAATTTGCTGTTGTGGTTTTTACCATTGGGTGTTGTATTTATGGTGACTTATAGGTTTATATCTCAGTGTGTTGTAAGCTCTCCATTTTATCTGACACATCTCTTCCGTGTTACAAGCCTCGATTAAAGGAAGTTTTTATAATTTAAAGCTGGGGTTATAAGATTGTCCTGTCCCAATGTTATTTTGTGCCCCCTCCATTTCCTCTGAGTTATCTGCCCTCCTGCAACCTAGGTGATACTATGGAATCATTCTGGTTCTGTGCCTTTTGGGTGGGTGGTGAAAACATGGCTCTTTGCAATAAAGAGCTTTACTTGGGTATTGTAATAACTAATCTGTAATCTATTTAATTTGGACATACTGTAAAAACAAACATTTCTTGAGGGGCTGGAGAGATGGTTTAGCAGTTAAGAGCACTGGTTGCTGTTCCAAAAGATCCAGGTTCAATTCCCAGCCCTGACATGGAAGTTTTCAACTGTCTGTTACCCCAGTTCCAGGGGATCTGACACCCTCACACAGACATACACGCTAGCAAAAACCATAAGATACATTAAAAAATAAATCTTGAAAAAAAGCTGGACAAGAGCTAAACATCTGCGATCCCTTTGCTTCTATGGTGAGAAGCGATGTGGAGATAGGAAAATCAGCCAGAAGTTCTTGGGTCTGGAACCTTCTCTTGATGAAGGGCAAGCTTAGGGGTGAGTGATAAGATGGACCACCAAGTAACATTAGCCCACTCTCTGTTGAGAGCCCATTTGAGACTAGCTTTACAGCAATTGCTCTACACAATAGTGGTGGGAACAGTACCTAACACATTTATACTTATTTGATTATCAGTGTTATTGTTTGAATGAGAAATTTCTCCTAGAAGCTCATGTATTTGAACACTTGGTCTCCTCTTGGAGAAACAGATCTTCTCCTCTCTGGGGAGCTTAAGGAGGTAGAAAGTCGATGGAGGAAGTATGTAGTGAGGAGCTCGGAGTGCGGGCAGGCCTGCTTTTCATCCTGCCTGGCTCCTGCATGGCTAGCTTAGCCCCGGAAATAACAACACACAAATTGTATTCATTTAAGCACTGCTTGGCCCATTATCTCTAGAGAGTTAGCTACTGACTAACTCTCATATCTTGATATTAATCCACTTCTAATAATCTGTGTAGCACCACGAGGTGGTGGCTTACCGGAAAAGATTCAGCATGTCTGACCTGGTGGCTGGCTCCATGGCTTCTGCCTCATAGCCCTCTTCCTAGCATTCTGTTCTGTTTACTCTGCCTACCAAATTTTCTGTCCTATCAGAAGGCCAAGGCAGTCTCTTTATTAACCAATGAAAATAACACAATAGACAGATAACCCTCCTCCATCAGAAGTACACCACTGGGAATGCACTTTGAGCGTTTATGGCTTCACCCTACTTCCTGTTCCTCTAATCTGCTTCCTGTGTGTGCATAAAAATGTGGTCAGCCAGCATCTTGCTTCTGCTGCTGTGCTGCGCATTCCCTGACATGAGGGTGCTATCTCCTTGGAATTGTTAGTTATAATAAACCCTTCCTTCCCTAAGCTGCTTTGGTCTTTGTGTTTTAGCACACTGATAAAAAGAAAAATAATGAATGTTACTTAGCCTTAAGTAGTGATTATGTCTGTTATCACCAAGGTCCACATGTTGTTAATCTAGTTAAAGTCATTGTTTTTGATGTTATTCGAAAATGATAGGATTTGGGAATTCTGTCAGGAATTGGGCAGGTGTGTGAAAGAGCCATGTGATGTTTTCCCATCCTTCCATATGACTTCCACAAGCACAACAAGGAAATGATGCTCACAGAAGACATGGTTTAACTATCTGACTTTGTAAAAGCTCTTTTGAACCATTTATAATTTATAGACATAAAATTAACACCTTAGTTTCTTGTTTGCTTGTTTTTTTATTCTGTGGTTTGTTTTAGACAGGGTCTTATGTAACCCAGGAGGGTCTTGAGTTCACTATGTAGCTGAGGCCATCCTTGAACTCTCAGTCCTTCTCCCTTTACCCCTTAAAGGTTGGGATTACAGCCATACAGAGTCCGCCCAGCAAAATTTATATCTTTTAAAATATACAGTTTAATGACTCAGTATGTTTACAGAGTTGTGCACCCGTCATCCATCATCAGTTTAAAACATTCCCTCACTCCCCGGACAAACCCCGTGCTAAGCTGAAGCCACTGCTCATCCATGCCAAGCATTCACACTTTCTGTCTCTCTGAACTAACTACAGAAATACTTGCAAAGCCACTGGATTGATATTCTCCCTCCCCTCTTTATATATGCACATATACTCCAGCATGTATGCACAAATTTATATATATACCTATTCTATTTGTATGTTGGTGTGGGAGAATTATCTGTATTCTGTCAATCATGTTTTTTAATGAAACGCTGATTGGCCAGGCAGGAAGTATAGGCAGGTCAACCAGACAGGAAGTAGAGGCGGAGTAATGAGAATAGGATAAGGCTAGGGAGGAGAAAGGTTTCTCAGCCATTCCTGCGCAGACCACCAAAGAGGCAACATGTAAGCTGCCCAACTGAGAAAGGTACTGAGCCCATGTGGCTAACATAGATAAGGATAATGGGGTAACATAAGTTATAAGAGCTAATAAGTAGCCTGACCTAATGGACCAATCAGCTTTATAACTTATAGAGATCTCTGTGTGGTTGATTTTCCTTTGGGGCTTGCCGGCTGTGGAGCACTGGGCGGGACAGATACCCCAACAAGCCGGCCTGTCATGTTACAGTATGTGTCTATACATTTATCTATAAATGCACATGTATGGAGGGATGTATCAAGGGGATGATTCAGATAGCACACATGAAAACATGCTAAGACTTTTAACTAACTTCAGGTGTTAGAAATAGGTCATAAAAGCAAATGGAGAGGTAAGGATAAAGAGGAAACCTTTACATGTTACTACGGATCCTGGGACCAGTACCCCCAGTTTAAGACCTAGAACCTTCAGAATTCCCTCTATGTGCAATCTTTGGAGAGACACTCAACATCTTGGCTTCTGTTTTCTCATTTTGAAAATGGGAATGGCATGAGATCCTGCTTTGTAGGCTCCTGGGCAGGCATGTGGAACAGCGCCATGGACACAGAGGGAGAATAATTCTGACATCCAGTAGGTGAACTATTTAGTTGACCTTTGGAAACAGTAAGTTGTCTATTGGCTCTGTTGGTGGTTAACACTTTGGAGTATCTGACAGGTGTGTGAATGTGTGTGTCTGCACGTGTGTGTGATGCTAGGCTTCAACCCCAGGTTCATGATTAGCCAACTCTCTACCACTGAGCCACTCTCCAGTCCCAGAGTGACTGATGAAATTTGGGCGTCCACAGTTTCTCTCTTTTCACTGTCCAGCTCATGAACTCTGTTGCCTCATGGTTCCTGCTCTGTCACTCTCTCGGTGGTTTTTCCCGGACTTCCTCATTAGGTCTTACCTTCTCTAACTTCTGATAGAAAATACGGCACATCAGATATGTCATAACACAGGAAGAATGTGCTGAAGTAATGCGGGTCCTGTTCTGAATCAGCGCCGGTAGTAGGGCCTCAGTGGGCAGGGATGGGGGTGGGGAGAGGGAAAGAGAAAGAGAAAGAGATAACTGATAATTGATTTTTGTGAAGAGGTTGGCACAGTTAAAGATTCCTAACATGTAACATCCTATATTCTACCAGGACACAGGACACTTACTAGAATACAATTTTGTAACATATTGAAAGATAGAAAATAAACAAATTTTAGAAATAAAGCATTTTAATAATCAGGTTGCTAGTTTGTCTCTGTTTTTTAACTATCAGGTTAAGCACATTTTCTCTAAGATGCAGTTTTCACTTAATTTAGTACACTTAATAGTTCCTAAAGCCTAAGTTAAACCATTCTTTAAAGGGGCATGAGCACCGTGGCACATGCCTGCAATTGGGATTCCAGAGGCTGAGGCAGGAGGATTACCAAAATTCCAAGTCAGACCGGGCTACACAGTGATTTCTAAGTCAGCCAGGGGTGTAGAGTGCGGTACTTCATTTCAATAGATTTCTAGGACAGGAGTGTTCTTCTCCCTCTGAGTTATGCAGAGGCAAAGCAGAGTGGAGCTGGGGATGTCATCCTGTTCACAGAGAGCTTACCGAGCATGTGCAAAGCTCAGTGTAAACACCCAGTGTTGCATACACTGGTTGTGGTGGTGGTACATGCCTGCAGTCTCAGTACGTGGGAGGTGGAGGCAGGAGGATTAAGACGATAATATCATCCTTGGTTATGTGTCCGTTTTCAGATCAATTTGGCATACACACGCAGGCGCGCGCGCACACACACACACACACACACACACAGAGAGACAGAGAGAGACACAAAAAGAAGACAGAGACAAAGAAACAGAAAGATGACAGAGATAAAGGGAGGGAAACCCTGTATTAATTATTTAGTTAGATGGCAATTTTTACATTCAAGAGAGAAGAGACGTTTTAGACAAAATGTCTTCGGTTGAATCCTTGCCGATCTGACCAGGCCCCACTTTTCTTCAGCGATCCTCACATTCTCAGAGACCGTGCCAAGTTCTGACTTTGTCCAGCTCCTCCTGGAAGTGCTGACTCTTCAAAACAGAGAAGAGACTCCTCGTACTTGGAGGGATCTAGGACACGGCTCATGGTTTATTTCCCAGATGTTTTCTGTTAACCTTGACTCTGAGAATTCTTTCCTCTGAGTAATTCATATATCAAGGCGGGATGCAAGTCCAAGGGGAGCCATATTCTAGAAGTGGGCTTAGTGGATGCAGAGCAGAGCAGGAAAAGACAGGATCACGTCAGCAAGTTAAAGATGGCGGCTGTTCAGTTTCTATTTTTTTCCCACTCTCCCATACTTTTCTGCCCCCTCCATTCTTGAATTTTTATTGAGCTTTCATAGGTATACTGTGGGGCACCCCAATGGAGTGACTTATGTTTCTACGATTTTCTTACATGACTATGGGCATAAGCAACAGCGCGTAGGGGATTATATGGATAACTATGACCAGCAGGTCCTACCTGCTATCTCTAGGACGGCTTTTATTAATTTTTAAATGTGGATTGTGTGGATGAAACTCGAGTCTGTATGCTTGAACAGCAAATGCGTTACTGACTGAGCTATATCTCCAACCTTAGGACGACTTTTAATGACAACAGATGCCGGCTGTTCCTAAGAAGGATGCAAGCTCTGCGCTCAGCCTGCCGACATCACCCTTGCAAGCCGACCCAGTGTCCGGCAGGACTGCTGCTACTTGCCAGACCAAAGTCTTTTTCTCTGCAACAAAGCCTGCCATTGTGTCCCGGTGCAGGCCCCTGGTCTTTCCCCAAAGGCCTTTCCGAACATGTGTACTTATTTCCATCCCTCCGTGGACTGGTCGCAATAATAGCCGGAGAACCATGGTAACTTGCCTTCCCCCTCGGACCATTCAGCAAACGTTATCTGGTGCTCGCTGAAAGGCACGCAGGCAGCTGGACTGTGTGTTTAAGAGCTGTCCTCGGGGACCAGGATCCCTGGTGCCTCTGTTGGAGGGCGAGGGAAGAATAAAGAACAGCAGTGAGAAGGTGTCAGCAAGCTCATTGACTCAGCTGTCCCGGGTCTAATCCCGGCACGCAACTGGATGTCCCGGGGTTTGAGGCAGGGCTTTCCTCTGGCTGCCTTCCAGCTGTTTCCAAATGCACTGGAGAAAGTTCCATGTGATGCTTTTTCATGGAGCACCTGCTTGAACAATCCAACAGCCACGCTTTTTTTTTTTCTCTCTCTCCTCTATTATACGGTACATCTGTTATTTTGCTGACATGGAAGCTAGCATAACAATTAGATTCATTCTTACCCAGTAAGTTGATTCCAGTGGAGCTTAAGAGGCCCCAGCGCCGTGGGATAACGTTCAGCTCAGTGTCTTCTGCGAGCGTTTATTCAAAGAAAGAACAAATTAAGAAATCCTGTCTACCGAGGCTGTTTGGGGTTGGGTCAGTGACGGGTCTTTCTCTGGAGCCTTTTCATCTCCCAGTGGCAAGGGGAAGAACTTAGATTGTCTGCATGAGAGGTAAGAGGATAAAGTCAGCCAGCAGACTTTACGTTTGGTTTCTTTTACCTTCTCATAAGTAAATGTGTTTTTGGGGGGAAGGTACCTTTCCATGTTTTTGTGAGACACGGTCTCTCTATGTAGCCCTGGCTGTCCTGGAACTTGCTATGTAGATCAGGCTGGCCTCGCATTGTAACTAACAGAGATTGGCTTGCCTCTGCCGGCTGAGCACTGGGATCAAGGTGGTGGTTGCGGGGGCAGGGTCCTGGCTCAGGAAGGTACTTTTAAAGGATCCTTCATTTTCTATCCGCGAAGCAATTTTAACATTTGAGACCATGGTGGATTTCCTACAATGAAGACAAGAGCCAGGTGCTTTCCAATTTTGCATTAGGATTAAAATCTGAGCCAGTTGTGATGACAATATGCTTTGAGGCCAGTCTGGTCTACACAGTGCTCTAGATAAGACAGGGCTACACACAGAGACTCTGTCTAAAAGCGGGGAGGGTGCGAGCAACAAGATGCTTCAGTGGGTAAAGACGCTTGACACCAAGCTGAGTCCAGTCCTTGAGATCAACACATGAGGGCTGACTTGCACATGCGCTACGGCACATGCACCTGTGTGACACCCGTATGTACATATAAAGTCAATGTATATGAGTTGCTTCCAGTCCTGTTATAAGGAGCAATTCTGTATGAAATAATTTATGAGATCATTAGTAGAGCGAAGAGCAATTTGTTTTCTGAGTTCTAGCGGAAAACCTTGGGTGCATTTTGCTCTTATAGATATGAAGGCTTCAAATGTGGAGTCTGGGCGTTATTTTAAAAGCTTTGAAATACATTTGTAATCCTGGTGCTCAGGAAACAAAGACAGGAGTAGTGCCCTGAATTTCAGAGAAACTAAATCCCACAGCAAGTTCTAGGATAGAAAAAGCTGTATAGAAAGCCCTTGTCTCAAGTACCAAGCAATCAAAATAGAAAGGATATAAAGGCTTTGAGATCTTTCCTTTATGCATAGTCTCAACAAATATCTCTTGAGCCCTGGTGCCAGACAACATGCCTAAGCACTGGAGAAGCATTGGCGAAGAACACAAAATCTTCACTCTCAGGGAACCAAGGTTGAAAGATGCCAACTGGACAAGTGTAAACATAATATGTCAGGAAGACCTTAGAGACAGTATTACTTGGGCAGTGTGAGCAGTGGGGAAAGCATTAGGGGAATTAAGTTCCAATCACTCGGGGCATGGGAAAATAAGCCATTGAAGTTTTGGCGTTACCGTGTGTGTGTGTGTGTGTGTGTGTGTGTCTAAAGACTAGTAGTGATCAAACTCTTGGCACATATCATTTAACATGATTTATATAATGTCTTGTCATTCATTTACATACCTGCCCCCACGCCTAGCAGCAAGAAGGTAGGGCTGGCTAAGCATGGTAAAGAGTAAAGGGTGAGCTGCTTTCTCACACATTCCAGCTACAGAAAATGCCTAAGTTCGGACTGTGTTGGATCTCTGTTGCCTGATAATCATTCATAAATATTCTTAGCTGGACTTCTCCCTGTAGGCTCTAGAGAGGGTAGCAGCTGCCCACATTGCTACAGCTTACAGACTGGAGCTCACCTGGCCCTCTAATGCTTCTAGAGGTCACAGTCTCTCCAGAAATGGAGGTGCTCTTATCAAGCTCGCATCTCCACGGCTCCATGCTTTTCTGTTTCTGTGTCAGGGTGGTTCCTCCCGGGTTTCGATGACCTGGGCAGAGGCAGAGCATGTCATGTCAACCCAGGCTTCTTTTCTCTAAATAGCCACTTTCAATAGCAGTTCTCAGGCCCTTCCAGCCTTTGGTGGCCTTAACGATGTCATCCCTGAATATTTTTGGAGACAGACTGAGGAGGACCAATCTCGAGGATCAGAGAAGAAACAACAATGACTTTTTCATCAGCCTCCCTCACCTATCTGAGTTTGATCCTGTTGAAGTTGAACTTGGCCCCTGTGGTGGAAGTAGCTTTTATCAGACAGACAATGGAAAACAGTTGCATCTTAGGTTCACTCAAGACAAAAACTGAAAACGGACTGATGGGATGGCTCAGAGAGTAGACACGAACGGCCCTCTAGCATCAGGACCAAGTCTGATCCCTGGAACCCACTCTGGAAGGAGAGAATACACTCCAGAAATCTGTCTTCTCACTTCCACACATGGCGTGCATACCCACCTTGACACACACATATCCTATGCACACACTAATTAAAAATAAAATTAAATTAAACTCCATAAAAACATACAAGAAATACTTATTTTTTTAAAAGAAACACATCATTACAGAGACTGTTTAATAAGTAATTATACTGCTGAGGTGCAGAGTTAGGGGAGCAAACACTCGGGAGTCCCCTCTGTTCCAGACGCTTTGCACCGGCCATCTCAGTGGACTCCCTTATTTATATTTGTGCTAAATGCTTGCAATCACCCAGATAATAAAGCAATTATATCTGGCTCCTACTTAGAGCTGGGATTACTGAGATCCTGGGAGGCAAGCTATTTGGCATGTGCCAGAATAGACTGGGGATTCAGTTTTCCCTCATTTTCATAATAAGCCATGGGTATTCCAATAGGATGGGCAGAAATGTGCAGATTGGCTACACTTTTTGTAGGGTGGGGTAGTACGCGTGACAAAGGGTAATGAAGGAATGGGGGCACCCTGCCACTTAGTGTACTATGTCAATTGTCAGAATCTTAAGTTTCTCTGCTTCTTGGCTTTGTGTGTGTGCGTGCATGTGTGTGTGTGTGTGTGTGTGTGTGTGTGTGTGTGTGTGTGTGTGTAAAACCTTATACTAGCAATAACCTTTATATGTTTCTTACTTAATATTATTTATTTATTTGATTTTCCTATCACTGTGGACCCCGACAATCCTCTTGTCTCGGCCTCCCAACTACTGTGGCTACAGGTATCTTACCTCTACACCCAGCTTCTTGTTTTGTTGAGCTAAGGTGGTGATAACAACAACAAAACTAATAAGTATGTTACTATTTACTTATCGATGCTTGAGTTTGAGTGCAGGGCTTCACACATTCTAGATAAACACCGATCTATTGTAAGCGCTCACAAACGCGGCCTTTATCCCCAGCATGGCATAAAACCGCTTACGGTGGCACACACCTGTGATCCCAGCAGCGCACAAGAGCCGGAGGCAGGAAGATCAACAGTTCAGGGCCATTCTTGGCCACACAGTCGCCGCCTTCACATCCTGAGGCTCTCAAAGACAGTGTGGGGAAGTGCGTAGCTGAGGTTCAGGAGAGAAAAATTTATCTAAACGGATTGAGCAGTGAGTGCAGGCACCGTCTTTATCGCTGCTCTCTGCGGGTTGCTCTTCAGAATCAGCCCGTGTCCTTCTCCAGGTGTGGGACTGGCATTGGCTTCGCAAAGATGAACTAGACGGTGAGTGGCCAGGAAGCTTTCCTGTCATTGGGAGGCTCATCTGGGAAGCAGGGTCAGAAACTAGTGAAGAGCTACGGTAAGATTCAAATCCCTGGCTGTGTTACGGAAGGTCGTGTGTACAAATCGTTCCCACCAGGAAAATCCTCTCTTCCCTCTTCTTCCTCCTCTCTGTCCTCCTCCTCCTCTCCCTTTCCTCCTCCTCCTCTTCCTCCTGTTGTTTGTAATGATAAGGCTCACACCTAGGGTCTTCCACACGCTAGGCAAGTTTTGTACCACTGAGCACATTCCCAACCCTTGTGTTTTGGTTTTGTCCTGTCTAGTTCAAGTTGGCCTGACATTCTCTGTAGCCCAGATTAGCCTCCAACTGTAGATGCTTTTGCCTCTGACTCTCACGTGCTAAGGCCATAGGCTTGCCCTACCACACAGTGGAGTCGGTGGAGGGGAGGGCACACCACAAGCAGTACAACTCAGAAAGCAGAAGCACGAAGTCCAAGAGAGAATAATAAGAGAGCAGTCATTTTCCTCTGCTTGACTTTAATAGACTTGCTAAAGAGTTCCTTAGAAAATGGCAATGTTTTCATGTTCTTAAATTCTGCAGGTGTTCAGAGATGACAAGCCACTTAATTGAGAGCCAAGCGGCCGCAGCTTGCAATGAGGTCCTAGGATTTATCGTGGGAAGAAGACACATGAGTCAAGAAGATAAAGATTTTCTGGGAGAACAGCTTAAGAGAACAGAAACTGCAATACAATGTCAGAGAAGTTCTGCCAAGATGTCGTAACTCATTCTTCACTAAAATGAGTAATTCTTTTACAGGACACCGAGTGACGTGAGGGCAGGTTTCCACAAGCTGGAAATTTTAACATCCTCCCTCCCCCGTTTCTTTCCTTCCTTTCTGTTTCTGATTGTCTTTTTTGAAACAGGGTCTCAAGTAGCACGGGACGGTGTCACCCTGAACTTCTATTCTCCTGTCACTAAATACATGTACCACCATGTCTCACTGCCCTTATTTTCAAATGCACAACCAATCTCAACAATTCTTCATGTATACAATATATAGCTTTTCAGGTATTGCCCAACTTGTTTATTTATTTACTTTTAGTTGGTGGTTTTTTTTTTTTTTTGAGTCTCATATACCTCAGGCTGGTCTTGAATCTTAATTACCTGGAACGTCATGTTCTCTTGCCTCCCAAGAGCTGGGATTGCACTTAGTGTAGCCCACTAAGCCTCACTCCTAAAGTTTCATTTAATTAACTTTTCCAGGTTCTTTACTAAGACAGTTGTGACTTGGGTTGTACTTAAAGCATAGAACCTTCTTCCAAACATGTTTCTAAGAAAGGCCAAGTTAAACCAGACCAATAGACAGAGGTAGTTTGGGTGCCCATTGTTCGTTGATAATATTATCTTTATTCTGATTTCTTTGAGGCCATGCTTGTCGTTCTTGCTGTCTTACAGCACTTACTGTGGATCTCTGTATTATTTCATTGGGAAACATTTATCGAGCATGCTCACACCTTCCCCAGCCTCTCTGTAGAAAGCCCCACTTCATTCCATTTTTCTAAACTGTGATACCTTTTTCAAGGCCGACTTTGCACGTGCTGTTCAGTCCCTGTTCTTCACCTCTCTCTGTCCTTTGAGAGTTCACAGATAGTACTTCCTCCACCCTGGAGAACTTCCACATTTGCGTCTGTCACTCTGCCCTGTAATTGTTTGTTTACACATCTGTTTCCTCCAGGAGACTCTGGGCTCTCTGAGGTCGGAAATTTTGTCTTGTTCCACTTTGCAGTTTCCTGTTGTCTGCAGAGGAATCCGGAGCAGAAAGGTGGCCCACCCATCACAAGCATGTGGTCAGCTACCTCTGAATTTGGACCTTCTTAGTCTTATCTATCTTATCGACGTCTAATTCCTGTTGTGGGTAGGGCTGTTACATCGCCAAAAGTCATCTGGAAGAAAAGAAATGTTCAAGTGACTTAGAGAGTTCCAAAGGAAAATAGTTCTCTTTGCATTCTTGAGGCATAACGAAGTTCTAGTACTGGGAAGACAGAAGACAGCAAAGAAAAGAATCTTTATAAATGACATAATAATATGTTAATATTTATACAGACTTCAGTGCAATTTATCAGAAGCTACATTATCATTCTGTGAGTGTGTATATGCGCGTGTACTTAGAGCTGGGTGTATGGAAGCTGAGGCTCAGTAAGTGTAGCTACAAAGTAATGGAGTCAGTTCGCAAACCTAAGTGTTATTAGATGGTGGAAAAGCTAATTGTTCTTTAGCTTGCTTGTCCCAGGATTTCAAAGATGGGGGCAATCCTTGCTGTTTCCCGAAGATTATGCACTTGGTATGTCATGAATTTCATACCCAAGGTCCTTTTTCTTCTCATGGGATTACATATTGTATGTTGTGTTATTTTTCTCCTATCTGCAGGTAATATCTACAGCAGAAGGCAGTGAGCAGAGAGTAGCCCGTGGCTCTGCCAGCGGTGATAAATGTGCCAAGGGCAACGTCTTAAACTTGGTGACAGTGCACAGCAGTGTAGACCCAGCAGCCAATTCCCAGAGGCTCCTTCTAAGATGTGCCGTGTGACACAGGAAACTTTCCCCCAGTGACCTGTGCTTTATCGTTCTTGAGGCAGGGTCTCACTGTGTAGCATTGACTGGACTGGACCTTCCGATGTAGACCAGGCTGGTTACTTCCAGTGATCCTCCTGCCTCTGTCTCTTAAGTGCTGGGATTATAGGTGTATGACTTCATGCCTGACTTCTAATCATTTCTTTCTTTTTCCAAAATTAAGTAAAATTTTTTAAAAATTAACTGAAAAATTGTATGTGTTTATCATGTACATATTCTAGAATACTTATGTCGTGGAATAACTAAATAGAATTAACACGTGAGTTGCTCACACACATTGGTTTTGATGGGGAGAACAACCTCCAAAGAGTCTTTTCCAGACTCTGAGTGCCAAGTCTCTGAGCGAAGAGGGCCTTGCTGTGGAGAAGCAAGAGAGTGCTCTCTGTTCCCCTTTACCTTCTAGACTGACTTCCTTAAGTAGGTCCTGGCTGTTCACTGTCTCAGCCTCCTTCTATTTTTAAATTTTGACCCCATGTCAAGAGCCAGGATCAGTACAGCTTTGCTTCCTCGTTTGCAAAACTGGGGAAAACAAAGGCACTACCTCACATGCGCACGATGGCACAGGGTGCCGTGTGATCTGTGCAGGCTGGGGAGGCACCTGAAGGAGATATGGCAGGTGGAGATGCCAGGCAAAGGATGTAAATGAGTGCTGATGGGCTGGAGGGGATGCGGAGAACAGGCCAGGGTCCTAGCTTCAACACAGAACCAGAGCAGGCTAAATTCACAGCCCATGCGCTTTCTTAAACAGCAAGCAAGGGCCCGAGGGTACAGTTAAGTGACAGCCAACTTTATTACGACGTGCCAAGCCCAGGGTGCAGACCCAGACGGCTCCAGCAACAATAAAACAAGAAGAACCAGCAAATGAGGAATAGTTCCTATTTCTTCATGCCCCTGGAGGCTCCCAAAGAGGCTACTGGGCATGCCCTAGATGAGAACGAAGCTGACCGCTATCCCCATTATCAGCCAAGCCACAGAGTTCTTCCTACTGCAGAAGCACTGGGAATAAGCTGCTAGGACAATGGCTTCCCCATCCTACATTATTCAAGTTGGAATCAGTGAGTGACTGTTTTTCTACAAAGACTAGTCTAAGCTGTGTTCCTATGTAAGAAATATTAGAAGTAAATGTTTGACTCTGCCACCCTAGATCGAAGTAGGGAAAAAAAAAATCAGAATTACCCTGAGCCACTTATAGATGTGGCTGTTGTTGATTAATTTGTTACTGTCTTGGTGAAATTCTCTCTGCAGTAAAAATCCTGAAGACTCAGGTCTGAGAGGGATTTGGGGAGCCATATAATCCCTTGCTCAGCTTCAAAGACACTGCAGGAAGATAAGAAGACAAAAGCCCAGGTAGTGACTGAAGGGCTTCACTGAAGAGGGTTAGAGTCCAGTTCCAATTCCCAGCTTGGACATTTGCCATTGATTGGCCTGTTTACCTGGGACAAACCCTGAAGCGCTGCTGCCTGACTTACGTTCCTGTTTCCACAACAGTAAAGGACAGGGACACACGCTTTGGCTGCTTCTCTGGTGAAAGGAATGTTCTAAATGACCATCTTAGGACAAGCGACCTGAGTTTGAAGCCAAAACTGATCCAGCATCCATCTTAGTGATGTGCTCATAGAAGCAGGAGTGCAGCTCTTAGAAGAGGGTAGATATAATGGTCTCAGGCACAGGCACGGTTCACTGTATTTCACCTTCAACGGATGGAAAGGGCCATCTCACCAGAATTGCCTTGGATAAATCTGTATCCCCAGACATTCATTTTTCTGAGCTAAAGAGCGATTTTTTTTCGAATAGTGCTATATCATTGGAGCCTTACCTCCCTTGTTAACTTCAGACAACAAAAGTCACCTGGACCCACATGTTGAAAGCAGCGAACTGACCCTTGCAAATTGTTCTCTGACCTGCATGCGAACGCCAAGGCACGTGTATACACACATGTGGTGGTTTGAAAGAAAATTGTCCCCAAAGGGAGTGACACTATTAGGAGGTATGGCCTTGCTGGAATGAGCATGGTCTTGTTGGAGGAAGTGTGTCACTGTGGAGGCGGACTTTGAGATCTCATATATATCCAGACCACCCCCAGTGTCTCAGACCATTTCCCGTTGCCTTCACAAGATGGAGAACTCTCAGCTACCTCGCCAACACCATGTCTGCCTGCATGCCACCATGTCCTACCTTGATGATAATGGACTAAACCTCTGAAACCGTAAACCACCCAATCAAATGTTTTCCTTTATAGGAGTTGCTTTGGTCATGGCATCTCTTCACAGCAATAGAAACCCTAGCTAAGACAACACACAGAAATAAACATGTGAGGAGTGGTGGGAGATGACATCTGTCATTGATTTTTGGCCCCCGTATGTCCAATCACATACAAATGTACTCACAAATATAAATGTATGCATGCACACACATACACACAGAAAAAGAGTGCAAAAGGATTCATATAATAGACACACATGTAAATACATACACCAGACCTACACATATATTTTATATCTAAATATACATATATACACCCATCAAGGAAAACATATCCTTTCTAAAGAGCTGCTATAGAATTTCTAGTACCTCATAGTGTAGGTGAGCTGAGCCAGCAGGCCCTCCAGGTGTCTGGTGGCTCCAAAGAAGCAGTGCCCGCCCTCACTCCAGAGCCAACAAGCTGGTCCTCGTCTGTAATTAGTCTGTTTACTCTGAACACTTGAAGCTGAGTTTACAGGCCTGCTAAGGAGAACCTGATACACCTAAGCCCGGGTAGCTCTCTATGGAAGGTCAATTACAGCTCTGCAAATTGTATCAGCATCTTGCCAAAAGAGCGGTCAGTTGTTGGTGTGGACCCAGGATGAATCACCTTTCTCAAGGCTAGGTGTTTGCAAAGGAAAACTTCAAAGCAAATGAGCCCCTAAGGAGATTCAGCAGCTTTGGCCCTGTGTCCTGCAGCACCACCTCTGTTCTGTTTCAATCAGCGTGGGCACAGCTGGGTAGGAAGAGTAGGTGCCCAAGCCCCGAGGACAGCAGGAATAGTTTTCACTTGGTTACATGTTCATAAGTAACTAGTGAAAGAAAAGGCTAGGGGGATTCTCAGCACAAGGAAAGGAGAAATGCTTTCAGAGATTGTGTTTGTTCTTTTTTCTTCCTTCTTTCCTTCCTTCCTTCCTTCCTTTCTTTCACTTTTTGTTGCTATGGCAAAGTACTGGAGGCAAGATAAACATGGAAGGTAGAAAGGTTTCTGTAAGCCCACAGTCTCTGGGGTATCAGCCCATTATCAGCTGACTCCACTGCTATGGTTGGCTATAGGGTGAGTCAGATCTATAGGCGGTGGAGAATATATCTAAGAAAGCTGCTCAGTTCATGGGGTAGGAGCCAGAGCCAGAGCAATGGTCTTGGGAAAAAAAAAGATATATCTATTCTAGGATCCACATCAAAGCCTTGTCTTGATAAATAAAATTAAATAAATATTTCTTTTTATTTTTTACTTTTTGCTAATAAAAGTAAAATAAGTTCTTAAATATTATTTATTCCTGAGTTATGCAGCTATGTGTGGAGAAAAAAACAACCAATTTGGGATAGATAGAAGTATTAACCCCAAATGGTTAAGCTAGTGAAACACATCAGTATGTCTCAAAGAAACCAACTTAAACAAATTAAAAATAATCATTCCAGCATTTGGAGGCAGCAAGATTGTGAGGTCAGGTACTGCTTGATCTACACAGTAAGTTCAAAGAAAGTCAGGCTACGTACATAGCAAGATCTTACCTCAAGAAACATGTCTCATTGACCCCCATGCTCCTGTACCTTTTGTGTGCCATACACCCGCGAGAATCTGAGAACCTTATGAGTTGTTGACCAAATCATGTTCATAAAGACATAATAAGCGTGGCGACACACGCTTACAGTCCTAGTTACTCGTGAGACTAAGACAGGTGGGTCACCTGAAATAGCCTGAGCAAGACAGAGAACTCTCTCTCTCAGAGTACTAAAACAGTAAGCACAAATAAAACACAAAAGATTAACAAAGAAACTAAGCTTTGGAAATGTGGTCATCAAAAGCTGTCACATTATAGATGCCATTTTATTAATATACTAAATAATAATTGTTAGCAGATCCAATGGCAAAGAAAGTCATAGTGATGAATGTAAGTTGGGTTTTGACTATGGTGTCTATTCTGACTACTGGTGCTGCTAATGCTACTAGTGTGTTACCTACAAGCAACACGGTTCTCTTCTCGTTTGTCTTTTACTTTCTTTTCCTTTTTCTCTTTTAGGACAGGGTCTATGTAGCCCAGGCTGGCCTTGATTTTATATGTAGCTGAGGATAAACTTGAACTTCGGATCCCCTCTTCCCAGCTTCCAAAGAGCAGAGATTAGAGGTATGTACCACCGTGCCTGGCCCTTGCCTGAGTGTTTGAGTTCCCTGGATTCTCATCATGAGTTTATTCTCCACTGGAATTTAAATCCCAGTTTAATACTACCGTTTACAGCTACTCCTTCTATGGTTATTGGTGTTACTATTTAAGGCAAAGACTCACCATATGGGCCAGGCTGGCCTTGAACTGTCAGTCTTTCTGCATTAACCTCCTAAGTACTGGGATTACACCTGTGAGAGTCCCCACACCCAGCTGATTAGAATTAAGGAAATAGAGGGTATAGTCACACAGAAACATTCATTACTTATCAGTTCCTAAAAAATTTCTCCTAGTACCGGAGGAAAAATAATACATTAACCATAATTTACCACGTGGCAACAGAGTCACGAAAACACTACGCATTTGCTCTGCAATTATGTTGGGTGCCTGACTTCCTGGCTTTTGCCCTTTCATCTTAGAGCTGTTAGAGACAGGTGTTGGGTGAGAAGTAGGGATAGCTCCTGGGCAGCTCTTCTTGGATCATTGGTCAGGATTCCTGGCACTGGCCATCTCCTGGCTTCTCACACTGAATGGAAGGAAAGGTGAGAAGAGTTGCTTGCATTATGTTGGTGAAAACTTAGTCCTTGGCCCAGGGGACAGAAATCCCCTAAAACGAGCTATCTGAAAATGAAACTTGGGTGCATTTCTCTTTACACGCTTCCCTAAAGGCCCCCAACTGTGGCTGTGTAACTCAGAAAAGGGGAGAGAAGTGCTGTGAGCTCCTTGGATGAGCCGTGGTCTTCGTCAGAGTTGTAGTGCTGTGGAAGGGACACCATGACCACGGCGGCTCTTACAGAAGAAAGCATCTAACTGGGGCTGGCTTAAAGTTCAGGGGTCCATTTTCATCATAGTGGGAAACATGGTGGCATGCAGGCAGACATGGTGCTGGAGAACAGTTGAGAGTTCTACATCTGGACACCAGGAAGCAGGCAGAGAAAGAGAGACTGGGCCTGGCTTGAGCATTTGAAACCTCAAAGCCCACCTGCAGCGACACACTTCCTCCGACAAGGACACGCCTCCTAACAGTGCCACTCCTTGGTGACCAAGCATTCAAATCTATGATCCTATGGGGGCTCCTCCTATTCAAATTGCCACAGTCATGGTGATGGTGTCTTAGGTCTGGCTGTACTTGGCACCCACACTGCCAAAAAGCTTAGTGACCCCGTATGAAGCCATTCTCCATGACTTCCTGATCATAGGTGTTGCTGTGCACCAAAGATGGAGGCTCACTGCACTGAGCATCAGGAGACAAGGGTCCAGTTTTAACACCTACACTGACTGTAACAAAGAGAGTTCTTTGCTGTCTCTCAGTCCTGAGTCCTTCACTCATATCAATAGAGCTAGCGTGGGTAGTTTTTTTGGGGGGAAAAGGTTGATGCTCTCTTGTGCAGGGCAGGTTGACATTGAATCCACTATGTAGCTGGGATGATCTGAGTACACTCCTCCCCCTACTTCTACATTCTGAGTGCTAGGATTACAGGCATGTGCTACCAAGCCCAGCTCTGAGTTGTTTTTTTCTTTAAGTTATTGTATATATCTCCTAGGTCTGCCATAACAAAGTGCCAGAGAGGTTAGCTTAATCGATATCCGCACTGGGTGCTGGAGTCTCAGATGAAGGTGCTGTTTATCAGGTTTGGTTCCTTTATGTGCCTTGAGGACAGTATATGTTTTATGCCTCTGTCTTGGCTTATAAATGCCTGGACCTTTGCTTAGAGATGTCTGGTTCTTAGCTTGTAGATGGAAGGACCTTGGCTTATAGATGGGTGGACTTTTGCTTAGACATATCTGGGTCTTGGCTTATAGATGGTTGGACGTTGGCTTATAGATGTCTGGACCTTTGCTTAGAGATGTCTGGATCTTGGCTTGTAGATGACTGGACCTTGGCTTATAGATGGCCATTTCCTCTCTGTTCTCTGTTGCTCCTGAGATTTGCCCACTTTACATCTCTGGGGTTCAAATGTCCCTTTTGTAAGGACACCAGTCACGGTGGAGTAAAGCTTACACAAATGACCTCACTCTAATCTGATTACCTCTGCAAAATCCCCTTTCCCAAACATTCTGCGGGTGACCAGATGACTTGCAGGGAAAGGGAATGTGACTCATTCCTGAACAGTGACCTTCAGGCGCTTCCTTGTATTAGAGGCACTTAGGCAAGCATTCAAATTGTCTGAGGTGTCCTGGTGAATTCTAGATTCTCCCTAAAGGAAGCAGCTTGGCTCTAACTTCTAAGGCCCTGAAAGGACGGTCCTCTTGGCAGTCTGTTAGAGGGGCCACAGCAGCTTCGTTTGAAACATACTTTTCTCATGATTCCAACAAAAGACTAGAAAGTGGTCATGGCTTTCCTCCTGGGGAAAGCACAGAAAGCAGGGATGAGCTCTCAGCACTGTTGCAAACAGGCAGCCTTCACTGTAACTAATCTATCGGGGTTGCTGGAGACTGGGGAGTAGAAGAGCCGTTGAAGGCCAGTGGCAGTTTCTTACTCTAGGCAAGGGACAGGCCTGTCCCAGCTGTCACTTTCCCTTTCAGCCCAACCTTCAACACACAGAGTCAACCAATTTCTAGCTATGGAGCCCATAGAACTCTTAGATGTCTACCCCGGTCTTAGGAGTTAAATTGGTGGTTGTTCACAGGGTGTTATTTACTCTCCAGCAGTTTATCTGTGTTTATAAAGTATCTACTGAGTTTCCCTCCCAACTTTCATGTGGGATAATTGAAGTTAGAGAAAAAATAAGTCAAAAGGAGCCAAGTAACAAAGTCTGAAGTTCTCGTCTATAGAAGAGATAACACAGCTGAGTTGCTTATTTAAAACATGCTCAGTCTGTGGTGGGCCGATTCCCTAGTGGTTCTTAAAACAAACCCGGAAACATCAGAAAATGCCTTTTAATTGTCAAGGAATTTTCCACAATTCCTAGAATGCAACTGTAAGATTTGAGGACTCATTTTTCTTCTTAGGAGCAAGTTCTCAGGTAACTCATGGGGCCTTTATCGTACTTTGTAGCTGAGGATGACTCCGGGTTCCTTATCTTTTCTCTCCAGCCTTTCCAAATGCTCAGATTATAGGAATGTGCCACAAAACCAGTTCGAGGGATCTGTTATTGTTGTTTCATTAGTGTTTCCTTATTTATCACAGTATCTTGTATCTGCACTGTCACCTATGAATGAAAACAATTAAAACGTAACTATATGACCAAAAAACAGTACAAGAAAATTTAAAACTGTTAGTTTCAACTTTCTAGAGGGTATTTAATATATACTTATATATTAAATCTATTTAAAAGGAGGGCCTAACACCCTGCTTTCCATCTTCAGAGAAGATCATGCTGTTCTTGTTTAGGACTTCCTTCCTCCTTCCTTCCCTCCTTCCCTTCTTAAGATAGGGTCTCCTATAGCCTAGGTTGGCTTTGAACTTACTGTGTAGCCAAGGCAGGCCTTGAACTTCTGATTCTCTTGCCTCCACAACCCTTATGCTGAGATTATAGGTGTGTGCCACCATGCCTTGGGTGGGCGTGACTGGGGCAGAGCAGAGTAGGCTAAGGTAAGGGCAGGAAAGCACAGATCTAGCTCGTCTCAATCCTCACCCAACATACTCCCCACATAGTTCTTCAACTTCTTACTTAAATTCAGTGGTTTGGATTCTGATTTAGGCTTGATCTATTTTCATTAGTCATTTGTTTCTATCCTGTTGTTGGCTGTAGGGAATGCGTTTTTCCTTTTTAGAAACACTTTCCCATTTCCTTTTCTTTTTTTAAGTTATGATTCATGGAAAAGGCAACTGACAGCCACGTGTCCAGCGGCTTCTTTCTTCTATCTACTGTTAGTCACACCAATTGTGGTCTGTAGTCAGTGTGGCCTCTTGGTGTCCCTGGTCTTTGTCTGCTCGACTTTCTAAGCCCCTGGGGCCGGGATCTTCTCACGCTTGTTGCATATTCTCTACTGGCTGAGTATTCCTGGAGAGTAAGTATACAAACTGGTAAGATCTGGTTCTGAATCTGAAGTCGGCCATGCTGCTGCTTACTCTCCCAGGAAGGCAGGGTGTGCACAGTTCCCACTTCCTGTACCGGAGGTAAGAAAGCAAAGGGAAGCAAAGGGAAGCTGGAAAGCAGTATTGAAGAGAATCAAGGAAACCCAAGCCTTCTGCATGGGGCTATCCATTAATGCTGAAGAGAAACCACAGGTCAACTCCAGGCCTGCAGAAGATTTGCATTACCAGAGCTCTGCCCGATAGACAAACTAGGAAGGTTTCTGGCCCTCTGGAGCTAATCTCAGACGGGCTGGAGACTGGAAAAGAAAACCTCTTTATTACCTTCAGAGAGTCAATGGAGATTTGAAAACCGGGAGGCACGCAGGGAATCGTGGCTCACACATTAAGCCTAGTGCTTGGGAGGCAGGCAGATCACTGAGTTGAGTTCCAGAACAGCCAAGGCAATGTAGAGACCCTGTTTCTAAAAAGATAAAAGGAAAGAGAAACGCGAGGCTGATACATGGCCTTGTCTAGAAGCTGCTCTCACCGGGCTCTGAGTGAACTTCTGAGTGGCTCTCAGAGGGTGTAGAGGTCATTGCTGTCTATGGGAATTTGCTAAGTTTCCTCTCACCTCAAGTCAGGCTATGTCTGGGCAATCCCTTATTGGCTTTATTAAGGTGGCTGAAGATTGGACCTTAACAATCCTTATTATGTATTTGGGGTCCACTATTTATAAATATCCAAAGATGACCACTCTATCTCTCCTCAGAAAAGTAGCTAAATAAAAAAATCAGGTACGGTGGGCATATCTGCAATTCCAGCACTTTGGAACCCAAGGCAAAATGAGTCCAAGGCCAGCCTAAGCTATGTAGCAAAACCCTGTTTCTAGATAAATAAAGAAACAAAAGGGTCACAGAAAATAACACAATTGATGGAGAAAATTCTCAGAAATTCGGGCAAATAAAGAGTAAAGAAAATATCAACACAGTCGTCTTTATGAGAGGAAGAAAGCCCTGCCCATAGAGTTGCTCAGGGGACCAGAACCTTCTTGGAATTCACTTTCAGATTACTGCCTCTGGGCTGTTGCTGAGCCACCTCTGGGGGTGGTTGTGTGAAGTGTGGCTCTTTCTGGAATCCCCACCACCCAGGGGACCCTGGGATAAAAGAGCAGTCAGGTACAAGCTCAGTGCCAATGCTGAGCCAAGTAGTATGTGTCTGAATGGGAAACGTTTGCCAGCTCCTCAGTCTCCCCTGGAGGGTTTCATGCTAAAGGGGTCAAGAGACACCAAGTGTGGGTCAGCAGTAGGGCTATCACCTGGGTTGACTCTGTTAGCAGAGGAGTTCTTGACCCTGATGGGAGGATGTTTGCAGCTTCTTCAGAGATCCGGGTAAACTCTCCAGAGGAACACGTTCCAGAGGAACGTGAGGCACAAGAGGGCACAGAGATGACAAAGTCGAGCTAGCAGTTATTCAGCCATCTAGCAAGTTTGCCGAGGTGACAGGGTGAGATGGGAGTCACGAGAGTTTGGCACATCTCCAGGATGCTACCTCATGGGGGCATGTGGACACAAACCAAGGCAGGATACAATGACAAGTAATAAAGATAGCTAACACACGGCATACTTGGAGTGTTGTGGGAAAATACGCCTTTGGATTATTCCATAAGCGGTGAGAAGTGAGCTTGAACATATGACAACAACAACAACAACAAAAATGAGTATATTTTAGCACTAAAGCAAGGACGAAAGCTACAGAAACCCAGACTTAGTATTTTGGTTGATTTTGTATGAATCCTATTGTGCTGTTTGTTTTTTATTTTTATTTTTTTTATTTTCATTTTTGTCAACTTGAAAAAGATGAGGTCATTTGGGAAGAAGGACTCTCAATGGAGAAAGTGCCCACCCCCGCCCCGCATTGGCTTGTGAGCAAGTCTGTGTGGTGTGGTGTTTTCTTGATTCTTGATTGACGTGGAAGGACCAAGCACAATGAAGGCTGTCACTCCCCTGGGTTGTATATGAACGCAGGCTGAGCAAGCAGTAAGCAGGATTTTATGGCATCTGCTTCAGGTCCTGCCTTAAGTTCCCTTTGCGATGGTCTGTGATTGACACATGTCAGCACAACTAAGTCCTTTCCTTCCCAAGATGCTTGTGTCGTAGTCTTTATCACATCAATAGAAAGCAGACTAAAACAACGAAAGGAAAAAGAAAAGGAAACTATCTACTGCAATGGGGAAGAGCGAGTTCTAAGAGTTTTGAAATGCTACATAGGACCACCATTTTTCACTGCTTTGGACTCAGTGACATAAAACTGCACAAACATCAAAACTGTCACTAAGAGAGCAGTTTTCCTTGTAATTAGGTTTTTGTCCTCACACATCAAGTAGTGCTAGTTTTACATTTTCTTTTCAGCTTTATTTAGTTATCGTGGCAGGCTGTCGCTCTGTCCCTAGTTGGCAAAAGCTCATTATGTAGACTAGGCCTGAATTTGAATTTAAGGCAAGCCCTCCTGATTCCCTGGCTCTAGCCTCAGTGGTCTGGGGACAGTCATCAGTCACCAACCACAGCTTCCAATAGTTTGGTTTTATTGGTTATTCTAGAATGTATTTCCTACAAAATGTACTACAAACACCCTTGAATTGGTTTTACCTTATGTCCCTGAAGTAGAGCAGTTGTAACCTAAAATTCATAAATTTGGCCATTTAGGTTTAGCCTAAAGCCTCTCACCTTAAGCTATCTGATTGAAGGGATGAAAACTGGGGATTTTTTTAGCTGGGTGTAGTGGTGCATGCCTATACTCCTAGCATTTGGGAGGTTGAGATAGAAAGATTGTGAGTTCAAGCTAGCCTGGGCTATATAGTGAGATTGTCTCAAACTAAGAACAGATAGGGTTGATAAGATGGCTCTGTGCGTAAAAGTGCTTGCCATGTAAGTCTGACAGTCTGAAGCCCATCCCTGGAAACCATGATAAAAAGACAGAACTGAATACCACATGTCATCCTCTGATCTTCACAAGAGTTTGGTGGTACACACACAGACAAAACAAAAACAAAACCCAAACCAAAAAACAAAACTACAACAGAAAACCCAATAAATTATACTTTAAAGATACATCACTAAGAATTTTTTTTAAAAAAAATCACATTCTATTCTGTGCATGTATGTGTGCACAGACACTATGGCAAAGACGGAGTTGGTTCTCCCCTTGGGCCACGTGGATCCCAATAGGTATCCTTCTAGTATTGCATACCAATACTCCTGTTATCAAACACACTAAACATTTGCTAGTGTCTTGTCTGTCCTGCTATCAATACTATTGATCACCTTTTGGTCAATGCCATGGGCTCCTGGGTTAGAACTCAGTGCTTGCTAACCTCTTACCCATGTGTGCTCCTCTGTCTTTTTAATCTTTCTCAAACCTCATCTAACTTTGTTGTTGTTTGTTTGTTTGTTTCTGGGTTTTTTTGAAACAAAGTCTTTCTGTAGCCACCAACTTTGGTCCCCTGTCTTTGTCCTTCTAGTGCTGTGATTCTAGGCTGACACCAAAACACTTTTCATTCTGGTGTGCTGCCTTAGGACCAGTGAGATGGCGCAGGGGATGAGGGTGCTTGGTGCCAAACTTGACAAATTGAACTGGGTCTTTGGAATTACATGGTAGAAGGGAAGAACTGACTCCCATTAGCTGTCTTCTGTCCTCCCCACTCATCACGACATACCCACATGCGGATAAACAAATAGTAAATGTAATAAACCTCAAACAGACAAAATTCTGCATTAACTATCATAGAGTTATTATGAGGACTAAATGAGCTTATGGATATATGCACTGCCTGCAGTGCATGGTAAATGAAAATTATTGAGCAGCACAAAGCAAGTTTTGGTGATGTTAAGTCTTTTTGTGGCTCCTGCAGAGCTCACAGTGAAGTCCAGCACCATGGTACGGCTTCCTGCTGCATCCACACATTTGGCCCTGCTTTGTTCTGCCATGAATTCCCCTAGATTTTCCTGGCAGTCCCTTACTCTCTATGCCTTCCCTCCCACTGTCTCCATTCTTCTTCCTGGTACCCTAGTTCCTGTGGCTAACCTGAAGATGTCCATTGGAGCTGCTTCAGGCTTTCCCTCCTGCAGGCTGTTCAGTGAGCTAGTCTTCCCTGCTTCTCACCCCTGTGCATAGACTGTGGCCATGGAATGGAGTGCTATTTTTTTTTCCCTGAGTTAATTGTCTAGCTTCCTCCCTACATTGAAGGCCTCCTGGGAAAGTTTTATATTTTCTTGGACCTCACATAGGCCTGAGTAGATTTGTTGTAAATGATTGTCTCTGTAACTATGGAGGTTTGGAATTCCCACTAGCTGCCATCCTAAAGCCAGCAAGCTCAGGAAAGCCAAAGGTTCATAAAAAGGTAGTCCTAGCAATTGGGAGACAGAGGCAAGTGGATCAAAACATTTACGCTAGCCTGTGATACACAGCAATTTCTTATATTGTAGGAAAAAAAGTCTGCCTTTTGGAAAAATTGTCGTTAAAAAATAGTGCCAGAGTGATGTGGGAAGTTCTTCTGTACATGTGTTGTTTTTATTGGTTAATGAATAAAGCCATTTCGGCCAATGGTTTAGCAGAGTAAAGCCAAGCAGGAAATCTGAACAGAGATATACAGCGAAAGTAGGCAGTCAAGGAGATGACATGTAGTTGCCAAAGGAGAAAGATGCTCAAAACCTTTATTGGTAAACCTTGTGTCTATACACAGGTTAATAGAAATGAGTTATGTTCAAGATGTAAGAGCTAACTAGAAATATGCCTGAGTCATTAGCCAAACAGTGTTGTAATTAATATAGTTTCTGTAGTTTATTCAGGTCTGAGCAGTCGGAAAATGAAGGAACAGTCTCCTCTTACATCAGAGATCAGTCAAAATTGCTCAGGTAAATGAATGAGATATAAAAATAAGAACTTGGTGGAAATTATATTTAGGAAAATATAACCATAAGCACAGAACATTAAGGAAATAGAGTAATTGGGAGGAAGAGGTAGGGGGATAGCTAAAAGTTCGGATTCAGTCTGATCTACATAGTGAGTTTCAGACCAGGTAGGACTATTCAAAAAAACTTTCCTGGAAAAGCAACAGAAAACAAACAAACAAACAAAGAAGAAAGGAAACAGAGCCACAGTTGGCAGCAGAATAAATCTCCAAATGGATTAAGAAAAAAAATGTTTGTTTTACTGGAGTTACTATTTTGTCTTAGCCGAGAAATTACCTTTTTCTTTTCTTTCTTTCCTTTTTTTTGTTTTATTAAATCTTTGTTTCAAATATTCTTTCTATGACTTTATTTAAAGGAGCCTTCTAGAGAAAAGCCATCTTTGGGCACTTAGTGGACTCACCTGGACAAGTTCCCGCCATATCTTTCCCATCCTTTGTGTGCTCAAGACAAATAAAACAGATGGGAGCAACGCTTGGAGCCAAAGAACACAGCACAGTTGGAAATCCTCGCCTCATGGGGCCACAGCCATGTTTGCTGTTGTGCTTGAAAACAAACACTAAAAAGCCACGGAATGGGAGAGAAGGCCCACCAAAACCCTTCCATTTTCTCACATCCACACCCTCCATCCTCCTGAGAGACCGCTTTTCCCCTTCCTTCTCTTTCCTCCTCTCTGATTGGTGAGCCCCTCCTCCCCTCTTTTGCACAATTCACTTTAGAGAGCTCATGTAGGTATCTTCTGCACATCTGCCTTCTGTGTTGGCTGGTGTCTTCCCTGGGAACAATGGATTGTGATGATTTCACAACCGGGCTCTCAGAGCCAAGCATAAGCGAGGCCTGTTACTCAAATGTTTGCTGGATAAATATTGAGTAAATGCAAGCGAGATCTGCCTTAATCAGAAATGATGTAAGACTTGTAATCATTGACTCCGAAGATAACACCCTGAGCAGATCAATTAGGCAACATTTAAAAAAAGACTACGATTCTTTGTGTTTGTATCAAGTGTACTGAAGGTAGCTATGTTAAAACCCAGATAAACGTCTTGGTTGAGATGTTTTAGTTTTGTAGTAAAAGTTGGAGGGAAATGTCACAGTAGCTAAGAACACGATTTTTGGAGTTAGGATTCCCATGTTCTACTCCAAGTTTGGGTGCTTTCTAAACTTCCCAGGTGGAACTTCTCTTGCTGAGTTCTACCTTTTGTAAAATGAGACAACAATTCACCCCCGCTCCTCAACAAATTAAAAACTAGGATATGCCACACCCAAACGCTGTATACATTAAGCAATAAATAAATGGCTCCCATTATTAGCAGTCCATATGTTTCTGAAGCTCAACTGTGTAATTGGGTCTGAGCATTTCGTTTGTTTTCTAATTTCCCTAGTGTATACAATTTCCCTTGTGTGGACAGGTGTTCAGATCCGACCTCAGCGCCTCTGATGGTGGGTCTCATAGGATCCCTTTACAGTTAGACTACAGTCAGCATGTCAGATTTCATTCTCCTTTGGTTTTGGTCCCCCCACCCCATCCCACCCCCAATTCCTCTCTTGGCCTCTTTTCTACTGCAAGTCTTTGATTGTGGTGTTTGAAGTTGAGGCTGGGGAGGAAGTAGGTGTACTTAAGTCTAAACTCTTTTTCCAGATGTCTAGGTCTTTGGGATCCCAGGAGCCTGAACTGGGTCCAGGACTAGGTCTCAGGTGGATCAAAGGTATAGTGTTCAGAGTAGAGATCAATACAGGAATTGAAGTGAATTACTGAGCTGGAATGTCAACTCAAAGGCGTTGGACCTCCTAGTTGCTGTTCTCAAAGGGAAGACTTGTTCTTGGGGGTGGGGGGGATGAGGGAGGGGAGCTCTGCCTTCAGGCTTTGATAGGATCTTTGACTCTAATCTGAGTCTGAGAGTGGGTAAATGTGGCATACTGCGGGATTTGTTGCCCTAGTACATACATCTTCCTTCAGAATACTGGTGCCTACTTTCTGATGGAGTGGGGGCCTCAAGTTTGGCTAAGGTATTGAAAAGAAACTATGCAGTTTGTTTTGTTCTGGTTCTCTTTGTCTATAGAAACAGCTGTGCTGCTGGTAAGCCTTGAATCAAAGCATTCTGAAAGTATGTTGAGAATACAGTTGAGTACTAGGGACGAAATGCAGATATCTCAGTTAGGTAGCACGATGTTGGGTAAGTTTAGTTGCCCTCGTTCCCCTAGGACATGTTTTCTCTTTGCTTCCACACAGAGAATGGCTCCCTCTTTATCACATTGCACTTTAGAGAGCTCATCTAAACTCTCAACATAACTGTGGACTTTTAAAGATCTTGATGCTTGGTTACTTTAGCACTCAGCTAGGTACAAGCTGCAAAAGGACAACAGAAAATTGGTAAGCAAGAGAAAGGCCCCACTGTACATATGTAGGTTACTGAGCCAGGTGGTGGTGGTGCATGGCTTTAGTCCCAGCACTACTGAGGCAGAAGCAGGTAGATCTCTATGAGTTTGAGGCCAGCGTGGTCTACAAAATGAGTTCCAGGACATCCAAGGTTACACAGAGAAATCTTGTCTCAAAAAATCAACCCGCCCCAAAAAATCTTATTACTTTTTTATTTGTCATATGTTTACTAAACAAATTCTCCTCCTGCTTTCCTTAGGCAAGCTGTTTAGGCTGCTCTGTGCCCAACTTCCTTAACAGTTCTCCCTAACTTCGCACACATTTGAGCTGAAGGCCAACCCACTGCTTGTCTTCCAGGAATGAAATGCCACCCAAAGCAACAATATTACTTTCGTCTCAAAGTGATCTGTTTACAAAAGGGAAAAGACCATCAGTCCCAAATTATTCTTGTGAGCTTTTTTAACCCCATGGTGGAGAGTCTGAGTCTTGGGGTCTGAAGGTCTGTGTTTATGCGTCTTGGTTACTCATCCTGGGGTCTTGAGAAGTTAGCTCAGTTTTCGCCTCCGTGGAATGGAGTGTTGAGACTTCACAGTGATTACTGGACTGTGTGAGATAATGCAACAAATCTGAACTCCTTCCTTGCAAGCTCAACTTGTATTTTCTGGTTTTGCTGTCCTTCTTGAGTATAGATATGGTTTCTGGCCCCACCCCCTCATTCTTTATTGCATTCTGGCTAAAGCTCACAAGGTAGCCCAGGGTAGCCTTAAGCTTATGTTCCTCCGACTTCAGCCTCCTAAGTGCTGGGATTCCAATTTATTAATGAGCAAGTACATAGCAGACCCACAGCCAAATGTGTTGATGGAAAGGTTTGTTTGTTTGTTTTAATTTTCTTAGGTGTTTGTATTCATACAAAGGCTTCTTTGGTCTTCTGTGAGTTTGCTTGGTACCAAGGTTGAACGTAGGTCTTCCTTACTGATTCTAATCCTTTGCCAAGCTTGCAGCAACTGCCCCCCTGAGGGTTCCCAAAGAGATGACTATGAACCAGGCTGGCAGCTCACTCTGCTTCTGGAGGAAATAAATAAAACTCCTGTATCACATTGTTTTGTGCCTTTCTTTGTAGCTACGCCAGTGAATGGAGAGTCTTCGAATTTCTCTAATGACATGGAAACCTAGGCAAGCATCCATAAAGAAAGAGTCATGCATGACACTGGGAATAGCAAATAATCCCAAAGAGATCACAGATGTTCCACCATGAGGACAATAAACTCCACGCAAGTGCTCCAGGATAAATACATCCTCCAACAACAGGAATTAGGATCTATTAAAGACTGAACAAAGAACTGAAAACAAAAATCACTTACTCTGAATAAACCCCTGGCTGCATTTGCCCAGCTGCGTTTTCTTTGAAGAAGACAGGAGAGTCCATGTCATGGCCTGTTGGAAAACTAAGCTGAGTTCTTAACCGAACTCCAGGTTCTTCTCGTCACTGTGTGTGCTGCTAGGAACTGGGGACCAGGAGTCCTGCTGTTTTCCCGTAGCTGTCATACTAAGTAAGGAAAACCCAAGCCAGGTGGCCCTCATGGGCCTTAATTTCCTAAATTCTAAAGTGACTATCAAAATGTGTTTGCTTAGTGATATCTCAGGATGGTGTTGGAGAGGAAATGAGGAGGGAACTAAGTGAAAGTGTTTAGCAAAGGGCCCTCTGTACCCACATGTCTACAGTGACTGCACATTGCTGTGGCCATTTGCAACCCTGTACGCTTTCTTTCTTAATCTTCAGTTAAGGTACTCTGAGAAGTCAGGTGTGGTGGAATACTCCATCAATCCTAACCTTTAAAAAGACAGAGGCAGGAGGACCTCTGTGAGGTCAAGTCTAGCCTGGTCTACATATCGAGTTTCAGGTAAGCCAGGCCTGTACAGTGATATCCTGTCTTAAAAACAAATACACAGCAAAAAATATAACCCAGCAGCTGCCATTCCACACCTTTGGTTGCTGGGCTTTTTGTCTCCTGATTGTGGAAAAAAAAATCACCTCCTCCTTCATCTCATTGTGAAGGAACTATGGCTTTTGAAAGTTATGGTGATAATGTTGATTTAAGTGTATTTGCATAAGAATGGACATAGAATGGCCCCTTGATCAATATTTATTGACCGAATGAAAGAACAAATTCCATATTATTTTAAAAGATATTTATTTATTATTTATTTAGTCTTCTGTGTACGTGTGTGCATGTCTGAGTATGTGTAAGCATGCAATGTGCGTGCAGGGATCACATTCACATGGCAGCTCATAATTATCTGTAACTTCAATTGTTTTTGTTTTGTTTTTGAGACAGGTTTTTTTTTCTCTGTGTAACAGTCTTGGATGTACTGGAATTTTCTTTGTAGACCAGGCTGGCCTTGAACTCCCAAAGATCCACCTGCCTCTGCCTACAAAGTGCTGGAATTAAAGGCTTGCCCAGAAGCCGTTGCATTTATTCCCATTCTGAGCTATACGCTTCTGAGTTCAATAGTCAGGCTGTGTAAGCATTTTTAGATCAAATATACTTATAGATACAGCTGCTGAGAAGAAACTATGATCTATCTACCCCTAAATCGATTGTAAGGCATTACCTAATTACTTAAAAGCAAAACTTCACGACTCTCTCCAGCATAATTCTCGAGTTTTGCTTTTTATTGTGTCTTCTGCAGTCTTAGTGGCAATTTCTCTTAAAAATGTGGCCTTCTGAAGAAACTGACACCTCCCAGGCCCTTTTCATCTTAAACCTTGTAGAAAGTCAGTTACTGGATGACAGCTTAACTCAACACATCTACCAGGCGTTTAGAGCCCGAGAGGCAAGTGTACACAGAGGAATGAGCTTGGACTTGAAAGTCACTGAAACCCAGGTTTGAACCCAGATTTTCCTATACTGGGCTATATTATCTCATGCAACTTATTTAGTGCATTTGATTTTCATTTTTCTTACCTACAGAGAAGGGTAGTAAGGGCTAACTTTTAGGGAAATTAAAAACAATTCAATTAATGATAGGAAATCATCAGTACACCCTTAGAACTCAGTAATGGCACCTACAACACAGAATATATTCTGCATTTCTTCTTATGACTTCTACAATTACAGCTTCCGCAATTCAATAAAGACACAAAACATTTCTCATTGCATAAAATATAAACAAGTATATGTGTTTATTTTTGTCTACATGAAGACCTCTTTGTGCCCCTGCCTCTTGGCCTCTAATTGCCTGGTGACATTGGATTCTTATGTTGTCATCTAGTAACTGGTTTTCCTTAAGATGATACACATCTGCTTTACATATAATCCAGTTTCCTAGGTGGAAATGTGCCTGTGTATCTACTGGGTGGTTTCTTCCTTCAAGCAGGAGGTTGATCTTTCAAGGATTTTTTGTGTTGTTTTGTTTGAGATAGAGTTTCTCTATTTTGTATATCTGGCTGTCCTGGAACTCACTCTGTGGATCACGCTGGCATTGAACTCACAGAGACCTGCCTGCCTGCCTTTGCCTCTTGAGTGTTGGGATTAAAGGCATGTATCACTATACCTAGTGTATTTTTTTATGATAGCCATCTGATTGGGGTCAAATGGAACCCCAAAGTAGTTTCATGCTTCTCTGATGGCTAAGGATGTTGAACCCTTTTTCAAGTGCTTATTGACCATTCATATTTCTTCTTAGAAAATATCTATTCAGTTCATTAGCCTATTTTTTATTTGATATTTTTTTAATATTTGAAAGTCTAGATGTGTCCTGGATCTTTGTCGCTGTCTGATGTACAGTTGACAAAGATTTTCCCCCCTTTTAATAGACTGTCTCTTCAGTCTAATAGCTGCTCTTTTTGTTGTGTAGAAGCTTCTTAATTTCATGTATCCATATTTATGAATTATTGGGATTATAGCCTCAACCTCACAGAAATCTGCCTAGTTCTTTCTCCTTGAGTGCTGGAATTAAAGGAGTGTGCTAACATACCTGGCCTCTTTGATTCATTTTGAATTAATTTTTGTGCAGGGTAAGATACATAATTCCAATTTATTCTTTCGCTTGTGGAAATCAGTTTCCCCAGCATTGTTTGTTAAGCTTTGTTCATTTGCCAATGCATGGCTTTGGTGAGTTTGGGACAATTAGATGACTAAAACCGTGCAGATTTATTTCTGAGCTCTCCCTTCTATTTCACTCCTTTACAAGTCTGTTTCTATGCTGGTTACATCCTGGGCTTTTGTTACTAAGGCTCTGTAACAGAATTTGAAGTTGGCTATTATGATCACTCCAGCATCGATGGGGGGCGGGGCTAAGGATTGTTTTGGCTGTTTGACTTCCTTTTAGCTTCCATATATATTTTAGGATTGGTTTTTCATTCTAGGACGAGTGTTATTGAGATTTTCACGGGATTGCATTGAATCTGCAGATGGCTTCCTGTAAGACAGTCATTTTCTCATTGTTAATTCATCCTATCCCTGAGCACAGGAGGTCTTTCCACGTTCTGCTGTCTTCTTCGATTGCTTTCTACATGGTGTCAATGTGTTTGTAGTAGAGGTCCTTTACTTCTCAATTACGTTTATTCCTTGATCACTTTTGAACTATTGTGATTTCTTTCTCAGTGAGCTTGTTATTGGCATGATTTTATAGACATGAAGTATTATTAGTCAGTTGTCAATCATTGCTAATATCAGATTACATACCCATGGTTTCATTGAAATATCTGGAATACCATAACCACGTTGTACACGTTGGCATGCATTTCTTAATAAGAAGAGCGTTTTCCTACATAGTCACCCCATATGAAAGCTATGAAATTTGATAAGAGTCTTCCCGTTAGGAGAAATCTCCCACTACATTTGCCCACTTTCATCCTCTCCGGGGAAGCCAGCCCTTCCGAGTCCCTGCTGCCCAGATGTTAGTTCTTAGGGGCTCTTCCACAGACCCTCTGGATAAGCACTGTGAGAACATAATAGGTGTATGATAATTATATTTATTAATTTGACAAATTAAAATATTATCATGTTGCTAATAGAAACTTTTTAATATATTAATTTATTTGTCTGTTGTCTGTAACTAACAGTGACACTGTGACATCTAGGGTTTTTGTAAATCTAGACTTTGTCAGTTCAAACACGAGAGTCTCTAACTGGTACACCATCAATGGCACTCACGGTTGCTTTGTTCCTGGCTTGTCTTTGTCAAAAGCCGCAGCCCTATTGTCTGAGTCAATGTTAGTTGCAGCCCTCTTGTTTAGACAGAGGGGTTGGATGCCAGGTTCTATGACATCACTTGGACAGCTCCCTGGGTACAATGATCTAGATGTTTCAGTCATTGAACTAGCCAGATTGTTCCATGGTTTGCTTTGTTATGCAGTTATCTCTGTTTGGCACGGAGGAACAGCATGCTTTCTCACCTGCTTTGCTTCTGGGACGAATCTTGACTGAATCATGAAGTGGTGTTCTAAATGACTCCACTGGGCTCCTGCGCACGGGTCAGCTCAGAGACACAAGTCTCTTCACTCTAGGTTTTCCATCATTACACAGTTCTTTAGGCATGATTAATATTTATTAAAGCTTTTTAGTAAGCTTTATTTCTGTTTTATTATACAAATTTGTCAGTTCAGACTACTGAGTAATTTTTTTCTATAAAGTCAAGAAAACTTTCAGTCTCCTTAGGCAGCACAGTTGATCAGATTCTTTAGTCAGAAAGTGATTCCATTTAGGCTATATAATTTTGATCGATCAATAGCACAAGTTCTCTTCTACCTAGACTTTTAAGAGTTTTTACCCTGTCCCATCACACCTCTCTGACAGTATCTCAAGTAGCCCAGGTTGGCCTCAACTTGCTGTGTAATTGGGATGACCTTGAATTCCTGATCCTCTTGTGTCCACCTCTCAAGTGCTGAGGTTACAGTTGTGTGTCAGCACGCCCAGTTCACAAGGATTCTTTCTATATGCTACCTTCAGTAGGTTCTGGAGAATTTGTATCTGGATCTCCATTTGTCATGGCTGTGGTAGTTGGATAAGAGTCAGTTGGTAATAGGGACCAGCATCTTCCAGCTAAGAGCGATTGCATTCTTGCTCTCCGTGTCAAGGGTCTCTGTGCAACAACACACACCAACCCGATGTTTAAACACACAAACTGAACGTGGGCATTCTGCATATACCCACCTAAGTTCTAACTCTACAACACTGAGAAAAAGCAAACCAAAATAAATATTTTGTTTCGAAGTCAGTCAGGTTAGTTTTCCCAAAGCGTTAGTCCAGTGTCAATTTGACAGATGTGATCATGGCTGTCCATTAGTTTTGAGGACACATTTCTGTAGAACCTCCAAATAACGAGTCCAGAAAGAAAACCTGTAGGGGTTCAATCTATTATAACTTTCTCCAGAGCTTGATTTAATATTTGGCAATGCATATAACTTGATTCTGGAATTGACAGAGTAGTTAGCCAGACAAGTGGTAATCAGGTTTCTCCTTAATCCTTGTCCTGAGGTATTGTGTGATACTTTGATTGTATTCTGAAAATAAAGCTTGCTTGGACTTAGAGGGCAGAGCTAGCCACTAGCTGACCACAATTAACCATAGAAGTTTTGGAGGACTGAGGATAGATAGGAGGCAGGAAGTAGCCAGGTAAGGCAGAGAGAGGATCTCAGCCCTTTTGGATGGAGGAATGGAAGAGAGAGGAGGTCACTGGAGGTTGCTCGGCTTCTTCTCTGATCTTTCAGGTTCTTACACCGATATCTGACTCCTGATTTTTTATTGATAGAGAATAATTAGATAAAACACTCCACTGAGGGACTTCTCTTACATGTCAAGGTAAAGTCCTCTTTGGGGACTTTAACTTTCACTATGGAAGCTCTTCTTTTACCCTTTAAGTACACAAATTGTGGTAAGTGGTTTAAATTAAGAACAGATTAACTACAGGAAATTTCTTGAAATGTTTTGGTATTGAACTGAGATTCAAATAAGACATAATGAGCAGGGAGAAAATTGACATAAATGAAATTTATAAGTCTCCAAATGTACTGAACAAATATGCTTTAGTATAAGGAAAATAGCAGAATAGAAATCATATGCTATTTTCTTAGAAAGTTGGGGCTGGAGAGATGACTCAGCATTTAAAAACACTAGCTGCTTTTTCAGAGAACCTGGGTCCAATTCCTAACTCTTGACTGTCTGTAATTCAAGAGGATCTTACACCCTCAGGCAAAATACTAACCCATACAAAATAAAAATGAGTGAGTCATTAAATTTTTTTTTAATTATTTGAAAATTGTCCATTTCTTCTTTGCGTTGTCCCCCTATATGTTTTCTGGCTGCATTCAGGTCACTGTCAGTGGGAAAAGCCATTGGTTTCTCAGAACTGTCTTCTCTGTGAGATGGGAGGCGAGGACGGATACTCTTCCCTTTTGGAGACAGTATCTTGCCGTCTTTCCCCGGGCTGGGCTTCTGAGTTGAGTACTGAAATAACAGGCACGAGCCATCAAACAGGCACTGTGTTCCAGCATTATTCCTCTTGTTGTCTCTTCTCCCTTGTGCCTGCCTATCTCACACATCTAAGAGTGCCTCTTTCTTAAACTGGAGCCTGAACTTGCAAACAGAGTCACATACATTTCCATAGCATGTTAATTTGCATCTATATGTTTAATGTTTTTTATTCTAATTTCAGAAAGATAACTAAAGAAGGTAAGATTCCCCCACCATCTCCTATTGCATGAAAGCATCCCACATCCACCTTTAGACTTCAGAGTTTGCTCTGATTTTTAAGTGACTGGTGGGTGGCTCATCCTTAGATGTGCTTTCAGTCTTATTTCAGTACTGTTGGATTTCCTACTCAGCTTCCCTTTCCTTTTGACAATCATTTACCTACATCTCCTGTATACCTAGCCTCTGCATCGTGGTACTCACTGCATAAAAAGACAAGGCTTTAGGCCCCTTCCATTTGCCAGGTTCTATTCCAAAAGCAACCTGAAAAGTCTCACAGATGTGAAAATTGAAAGTCAGATAGCATGGCAGACAAAGCAATAACCCAGTACCTGTGTGTGAATTTGTGATGTTGTATAGTTTTTTAAAAATGTGATTACATGTCAAACTTTGAGATGGGCAGATTTATCCAGATTATCTAAGTGGGCAGCCCAGAGTAGTCATGATATCTTTGAACCCTAGAGACCTTTTTCTTGTTAGTTTAGAGAAAAGTGGAACAATGATGAAGAACATTGTCTTCAAATGTGCAGGAAAGGAGCATGAGAAAAACAGTAGGCAACTCACAGAAGCTGGAAAAGGCACAGAAACTGTACTTTAGAACTCCAGGAGGAATGTGGTCCTTGTCACACTTTTAATTTCTATAAAAGAAATAATGCACTCATGTTACTTAAGTTTGTGGTGAGTTGTTATAGCAGCAACACAAAACTAATACAGGTAGGCTGTGTCAATTGTTTAGAGTTATAAAATCCCATATTCGGACCCGGAGAGATGACTCTGTAGTTAAGAGCACTTGTTCCTCTTTAAGAAGATGCAGGTTTGATTCTCAGCTTCCAGATGACGGTTCTAGTTCCAGGGAATCTGACATCCTTTTATGGCTTCAGAGGGTACCGAGTATGCATGTGGAACACAGGCAAACACACAGACAGAGAAAGTAAAAAAAAAATGAATCTTAAAAATAAAAGGAAACAAACCTCTGATGTACTAGAGTCAAATTTAAGAGGAGACACCAGAATTAGAAGTGAGGAAGATGGCAGTCTGGTGTGTGGGGTGAACTGGAACACAATTCCAATACAGGGAAATGGAAACTAGAGGATTTCTGGGTCTCAGTAATCAGCCAGTCAAGTCAACTGAAAGTTTCAGATTCAGTAAGAGACCCTGTCTCAGAACAACAAAGCGGAGAAGAGTTGATGAAAACACAAATGTCATCTGGCCTCCACAAATGCAATGATTTCTCTGTCTCTCTCTCTGCCTCTATCTCTGGTTTCTCTCTCCACCCCCCACAAAAACCTCAAAGAATCTAGAAGAGAGAATTAATGTGTCTTTCAACATGTCAACGAATTGAACCAAATTTACTTTCTTGATTTTAGTCTCTTTTAATTTATCTTCACTCTTGAATAATTAGCACAGTGCATAGATTCAATAGAAGCCAATGTATGAAGGATAGGAGGAAAAATTCCCATTATCTATGCAAATATTTACCAGACCCCACTAACAGCAGCTGAGAAGTCAAGGATGCAAACAACAATGCAAGCAGAGCTGTGTCACCCTTGTGATCTCTGCTGATAATCCAAAGGCCTTTGCTTCCGCAGTTACAAGAATGCACCTTCCATCCTACTGTATTGGACTTCGTTAAAATTAAGTTGGTATCAAGTTCATTAAGTTGGTACTCAGTTTATCACATTCCCAGGAAGCTGTTTCAAACCTACGCACTCTCTCACCACCCTCATTATTTCACTGGCTCTCTATTGTTCTATCTGCAGAGGGAAAACAGAGAAGACCATTTGTAAATATTGACTGAAGAAAGGACACTTAGGAGAGGCTTCACAGGAAGTTCCTCCCATTGCTACCTAAAGTTTCCATCTAAAGAGGTGGGAGGGTGTAGCTGGGAACATTTCAGAAGCTTGGACTTCTTGAGAAGCTAAATGGGTGTGGTTAAAACTTAAAGCGGAAAACAGCAATAAAGTAGGGGAATAAAAAGAACACTTAGGGAGCTGTGGAGATGACTCAGTGAACACCGGGGATTGCTGCTTTGATTCTTGGTACCCATGTGGAAAGCTGGGAACAGCAGTGCACATCTGTATCCTCAGAACTCCTATGGTAACATGGGAAGTAGACACAGACTCACTCAAGAGCCTGCTAACCTAGAGTACACAGGTCAGTGTTGGTGGACGCTGTTTTTTTTGCTCCTACTAGCCACCTCGACTAGTAATAACCAAACAGAAGCTATATGTATATGTATATGAATATGTATATACAGAATATACATACATATACATATACAGCTATATGTATATCCAGAAGCTATATATATACACATACATATAGCTGTATTTGGCCAATAGCTTAAGAATATTTCTAACTAGTTCTTATATCCTAAACTAACCCAGCTCCATTAATCTGTGCATCATCAAGAAGTCATGGCCTACCAGCATAGTTTCAATGAGTTCTGGTGGAGCTGTCTGTCTCTTGTGGCTGCTACATGGCTTCTGACTGACTCCACCTACTCTCTCCCAGCATTCAGTTTAGTTTTCCCCACCTAGCTGTATCCTGTTCTATCACAGGCTAAAGTAGCTCCTTTATTCATTAACCAGTAAAGGCAACATATATACAGATATACAGAAGGACTTTCCACACTAGGTCAGCAGCAAGAAAAAAGAGAAATTGTGCTTCAAAACCTGGGCAGTGGAAGAAAATGAGTCCCCTAAAGCCTTCTTCTGACCTTTGCACAGAAGAGCCCATCCCCATTAAAATGCATTCTGTGAAGATAAAATGCATTATTGGATGGTCAAAGCTGTTGTCACTATAGTTCCATATATCTTGATGTGCACACATATGTAGGGAATAAAGTCTCTTTGTTTCTACTGGGAAAATCCTGGAAAATTTTATAAGAAAGTTGAATGAGAAACTTTTAGATAAAAAACATAAATTCATAAATAGAAAATCCTCTTTCTTCCTTGCCCTTCCCCTTCCCCATTATTTTTCCATCCTCCCCACCTTCTACCCCAATCATTCTGCTTCTCACTTTTCTTCTTTTCCTATACTAGGCAGCTGGGTATCAAACCCAAGGCTTCACACATGTTACACAGGTGTTGTACCACTCTTTATTTTCAATAAGAGACCTCGAAGTTGTCAAGTTCATCTCTCACTCACTCTATAGCCCAGGCTGGCCCTGCAATGTCAGTCTTCCTGCCTCAGCCTCCTGAATGGCTGGGATTACAAGCCAGCAACAGCAAATCATTTTTATTTCTAAGAAAATAAAGTTTGTTAAATACTGGAATGGAATGCCCGAGGAACCCATAGATGATCTAACAGATCTTTTATCTTCTTCTTTGTAGCATTGGGGATCAACCCAGGGCCTTGGACTTAGTAAGGAAGCACTCTATCACTGGGCTACACCCCAGCCCACAGATGCCCTTTTACTGAGTTTGTATGTGTGCAGCATGCTGAGGATTGAACCCAGGGCCTTATTGCACATGCTAGGCCAGCACTCTGCCCTCGATCTATGACCTCACTGCTCTTTTTATTTTTTAGGCATTTTATTTTGGGAGGGAATGTCACTTAAAATTGCCTAGTAGCTTTGAATTCATTCTGTAGCAAGGCAAGCCTTGAACATCTGGAGTCCTCTAAGACACAGCCTGTTCTTTACCCATTAGTGAATATTAAAGACACTTTTGAGTTGAGAGACTAGCCTAGCTGATTACTCAGAAATTTATTGTGGACTTATCCCATGACAATTTGTAGGGGTATCACTGATCTGTGACACTGAGAATTGAGAAATCAGGCTTATTTGCACTGCAAATATCTTCTAATCAGTATCATGCTGTAAAGTCACGGTCCTCTTACATAGCCATGATGGCCTAAAACTCACGATGGGGCTCAAGCAGGTCTTTAATCCTTGCTCTACCTGTTTCAGCGTCAAGGGTTTTAGCATTACAGGCAGGTACAGCCATCCTGTACAAAATAAAACCTCTCTCATCAGTCTACAGTTTGATTTAAGAAACCATTTCTCACTAAGTGACCTTATTCTAAAACGAATCATTGAGAAGCTGAGGCAGGAGGATAACTACACATTTAAAGGCAGCCTGGACTACAGAGACAAGCATCAAAAGAACATCTGCAGATAATTTCTCTCCCGGTGGTCAATCCTAAAAGCCTACGTAATCATGCAGATTTCTGTGATGCCGTTGCTCACATTTCCAACCTACATTTCAGACCCATGAATCACGAGGCCCAACAGGGGACTAGTGACTCTCCAAGCGACAAAAGGTTAAGTAGCAAACAGCTTAACTCATCCTGGTTTTACCACTGTCTGCAAGCTCTGCAGAAGTGGAGAACTGAGAGGGACCCAAGAAGGGAAATATTTTGTTGTTGTTGGCAACAGGGTCACATAAAACCCTGGCTGGCTTTGAACTTACTACACAGCAGAGGTTGGTCTGGAATTCTCCTTCCTTCTGCTTCCACCTCCCAATGTCTAAGACTACAGACAAGCACCATCATACATATCTTATTGATCCTGAGTCATTTGGAATCAAACATTTCACAGCCAGTGCTAAGGAAACAAAACAACATAGCAATAAAATTTGTACCTGGCCCCGCAGATAACATGAATGCATTCACTTACCATGACTGAAGACTTGCTGCCAGCATGCACGGGAACTGGAAAATGAGATTATTACATAATTTTAAATCAAACTACATATCTTCCTTTCCACAAAAGATTGATGTTTGTGTGTCATTACTGTCTTTTGATCTATAATAAGCTTTAATATATACAGAGCTGTGGATACTGTGAAATAAATATATTCTATTTCTGGGCACTTGATTGGCAGCAACTTCCTCTTTTCAAACAAAGGAGTCGGTTTGTTGTTTTTTTTTTTCCAAAACACTTCATGGTGCCAGTGCTTCTGACCTCCCCTCGCCTTATCTGTGTTCTTTGCTCTAAAGGTTCCGTGAGCCAGTCCAACAGAGTGTGAAGCCTAGGATTGCCCAGTATTTCCCCCATTACTTCTCCCCACCTGCTAAGTTGAAGGGGTGCACACCTATTGTTTATGCTGCCCATACATTCCTCTCTCTTCTGTAAGTTATATCCGACTACTCTTTGGGGAGTCTCCCTTGTTCTGGCCCAGTTGTTCTCAGTCTGGTGTCTAAGACATGGTGGTCTGTGTGGCCTACAGACACTGCTCTGTAGGGTCATGTATGGCTCATGTGGATGGTCATTTGATCCCAGGTATCTAGCGTGTCAGCTAAAGGTCATTTGCTGGCACAACTGAGAAACAGACTAAGGCAGTAGAACAAAACCGTTTTACTTTTAAGAAATCCATTGGTTTATCTTGGCTGACAATAGAGACTTTTCCTGATTAAAGGGCAGAAAACAGTCTTTTCTTGACTTCTCAGTTACATGACCAAAACCAGTCTCTTCTTTCAAGAGCCTCTGTGAGCTGCATTTTTCTCAACTGATGCTGAATCAAGTCCTATTTGATGGTTTTGATTGCTAATCTTGATTGTGAGCTTGACACAGTCTGGAATCAATGAAGAGATTCTTTCCTTCCTTCCTTCCTCCCTCCCTCCCTCCCTCCCTCCCTCCCTCCCTTCCTTCCTTCCTTCCTTCCTTCCTTCCTTCCTTCCTTCCTCCCTCCCTCCCTCCCTCCCTTCCTTCCTCCCTTCCTCCCTTCTTCTCTTCCTTCCTTTTCCTTCCCCCCTCCCTCTCTTCCTCTACTGCCCCCCATCGGGTTTTATCTGGTTTTGAGGTCTAGAGACTGAACCTGAGGGCTTACGTATGCAAATACCCAGCTCCAGGAAAGTGCTCCCATTTCTATAGATGAATTTTAAATATAGATGTGCTAAGTCTTTTGTCGCAGTCACACAGCAGTTGAATGGAGAGTGGGAAATCGGGATAGAAGCAGCCTGACTTTGGAGCCTACAAACCACATCATCACAGATAAATGACTTTCAGTGTCTGGGCAAGAAGTCTGATTAACACCAGTGAATGCATTAACATCTTGAAAGGAAACATATTTTAAGTTGTTATTCAGACATTTGATTTTGGTCAAAGGGTAAGAGAGCAGATTTATCAAGATCACAGAAAGCAAAGCAAAAGAGGTGATTAGGGTGATGAACTAGAAGAGGCAAGGAGAGAACGAGCAAGCCGCCTCTAGATGAAGGGTTTCTCAGTAACCAACGCTGGCTTAGCACACTCTCACGTTCTGCTCACTTGGCCATTGACACTTAACACATTATGTTATTTAATCCTCACCCAAGCACTGTGTGGCTCCTAAGGCTGTGCTCTTGCATGTCACTTGAGCTCTGCTAATTCCATGTGGCCTCCACTCCTTGGGTAAGTCTTTAACAGGCCCCAGATGAAAACTTGAAGAGGCTTTCAGGGTGGAGTCTGTAGAGCCTGCTCTCTAAGGGGAGTGCACCAAATGAGAGGAACTTTAGCTCTGTGAACTTGCGCGTTGTTTGGTGGTGATGTTTCTGGGTCTAAGGCTGGGATGAGACTCAAGCTGGATTCAGCCTTTTCTCACTACTGCTGGGAATTAAGTCCACTGTCTGAACAAGCAGCCCCTAGATGAAAAGAAATGAGGGGCAGAGGAAGACAAGCATGGACGCTTAATTTCGACAAGTCAACAAGAGGGGGTTTATATATATGTCTGAGTTTTGCTTAACGTTGGGTGTGAGCGTATGTGTGTAGATATGAATGTGTGTAAGCAAGAAAAAGTATCTGGTGGTGGTGGTGGTGGTATGTGTGTGTATGATATGCAGAGAAATCTTTCCACAGTGGGGACCTACTTCCCTCTGGAGTTGAGAACTCTATTGCCACACTGTCTTTTGGCAATATGAAGAGCCAGGTACCTTGTCTTCTTATTCCAGGTGGCTAGATGAGCAGTCTTCTTCCAGACAATGTTGGTTACAGCATTTGTTAAGAGCTATTGGGCAAACAATAGGTGCTGCTCCATCTGGAGTCTCTTATTTCTCTCCACACAAAAAGCGAATTGTCTCATCAGTGGCTTGTATGTGGCTGCTGTTCCTGGCTCACATGATGATTGAGGGCGTGATTGAGTAAGTGACTGAGTCAGGCCAAAGAATAAGCTTTCTTTGGCCAGAGCCCTGTGGGCAGTGAGTGATCTCTGTTAGAGGTTTTGAGCAAGACAGTTATTGACACGGTGAAAAGGAGTCGCTTTGAAGCTGGGCATGGCTGTGCTTGCCTGCGGAACCAGGTAGCAGCACCAGAATGAAGACTCCAAGGTCGATCTATACTTCATGGTTAAAATGATAAAGATTAGGTCTGGATTCACATAATTTAATAGTAAAGGATGCCCCGACCTGTGTTTATGGCACATGCCTCTAATCCCAGCATTCTAGATTTTTAAGGCCGGAGGATCGTTGAGTTAATGAGATCCTGCTTGTAGGCAGAGACGTCGTTCATTTCCCGGCTGCCCAGCCCTGAAATAATCACGCAGAAACTATATTAATTACAACACTGCTTGGTCAAAAGTTTATGCCTATTTCTTGCTAACACTTACATCTTAAATTAACCCATTTCTATTATTTTATACTTTACTACAAAGCTCATGGTTTACAGTACTGGTGCACGGGCATATTTCTCCTCCAGTGGCTACATGGAATCTCCCCGACTCCACCTTCTTTCTCTATCTGCTTGGAATTCCTTACTGCTTTACTCAGCTCTGCCCTACTGTAGGTCAAAGTAGCTTTATTCATTAACCAATGGTTTTCACATCATATAGAGGAGAATCCTACATCACTGCCTCACCCACCCAAAAGAAAATCAGTAGAGAGGACTTTGTATTAACTGAAAAATAATGAAGTGTGGAAGAATTTATGTACTTAGGACTGACTTTTTAAATGGTGAGATGGCTCTGAATGGTGACAAAAGACTTCAGAACTGAGGAATACTGAATGAACATTTGGTGTCACACTGGCCTGCATGTGTAGTAGTGCACATCCTTAAACCAAATACTACATGTATAATAGTGTTTGCGTTGATAATCTGTTCTTCCAGTATTAGAAGGACTCTCTGGAAAATCCTCTTTTGGAGCTTAGATCTGTTAGACAAATGCCATTTTATAAATGGATCTTTCCCCTTCTATTAATATGTTGTCCCCAAAATTATTTACAAAGCAAGGGCCTTAAGACATGACCAAAATGACTCTCTGAGTCACTGTTCTATTTCTGTGAAAACGCGCCATGACCAAGGCAACTCTTATGAAAGAAAGCATTTTACTGGGTCTGGCTTCTAGTTTCGGGGGGTTAGTCCATTATCATCACGGACTAATTCGGGGAGCATGGTGGCACACAGTCAGATAACATGCTGCAGAAGTAGCTAAGAGTTACATCCTAATCCACAGGCCAAGGAGAGAGAGGGAGAGAGGGAGAGAGGGAGAGAGGGAGAGAGAATGGACCTGGCATGGGCTTTTGAAACTTCAAAGCCCACCCCTCAGTGTCACACTTTTGCCAACAAGGTCGCCCTTCTTAATTCTTCTAATCCTTTCAAACAGATCCACTCTCTGGTGACTAAACATTCAAATATATGAGCCTATGGGGCCATTCTAACTCAAACCACCACAATGACAACATGTAGCCATGTTCCAGGAGTTAGAATTTATGTGTGAGCGTTGAAAATGCCAGACTGTGATAGACACAAGTTGATAAAATTTGGGGGAATGCTTCGCTGCTTGTGCTTAGGAAATCAGCTCCTCCTTCTGCTTGGGAATCTTCAGAACTTCCCAGCACTTCTTTATCTGGCCTGATTGCTTTCATTATTCTACAGTTCCAAAGGCAGACCTGCTCCTCCAAGGCCAATCTGGCTCCTCCACAGACACTAGGTCTTCCATCTTACACGCAGGAGTGGGAATTGTCATTCTCTTCCCTTTACTGTACTGAGAACCACCCATGCTCTATGGCTGCTTCAGAATGTTAGAGTGTCTGGGATGATACATTGAAGTCAGTTTACCTATACATGAAAGCACCTGATTTTCTGCTTCTCAGAGATTTTTTAGAAACACAAGTGGCTGGTGCTGGTATAGTGGATTGAATGAGCGTGGGCCCCACAAGTCTGTTTGAGTGCTTGACCAAGTTGGGAGAACTGTTTTGGGAAGATTAGGAAGTGTGGCCTCGCTGGATGAGGTGTGTCACAGGGGACAGGCTTTGAGGTTCAAAAGACTCACGCCTTTCCCAGAATGCTGCCTGTCTCCTGCTTGTGGAACAAGATGAGAGCCCTCAGCTTCTGCATTCTGCACCAGCTGCCTGTTGCCATGCCTTTTCTCTGCCATCATAGACTCCAGCCCTCTGGAACTGTGGACCAATTAAACATTCTTCTGTAAGTTGCCTTGGCCATGTTGTTTCATCACAGACACAGAAAAGAAAAGAAACTAATATAGTGGGAATGTAGCTCAGTGGTAGAGTGTTCCTCTAGTGTGCTCTGAGCCCCACGTTCAATAGTCACACACACATGCACCCCCCCACACAGACACTGTGGTGGTTTGAATAAGAATGGCCCCTATAGGCTCATATATATGAATGCTTAGTCACCAGGATGGCACTATTTGAAAGGATTAAAGGGTTAGGAGGTGTGGGCTTGTTGGAGGAAGTATGACACTGGGGATGGGCTTTGAGGTTTCAAAACCCATGCCAGACCCAGTCTCTCTTTCTTCCTCTTGGCCTGTGGATTAGGATGTAGCTGTCAGGTACTTCTCCAGCACCATATCTGTCTGTGTGCTGCCATGCTCCCTATCCTGATGAGAACAGACTGAACCTCTGAAACTGTGAGCAAGCCCCAACTGAAGGCTTTCTCTTATAATCATTGCCTTGGTCACGGTGTCACACCACAGAAATAGAGCAGTGACTAGACACATGTACAGACACACACTCACAATGCCAGCTTCCAAACCATATCAACGGAAGCAGACACTCCAGAGGAGTTCCAGCAAACTCTCTTCCTATGGTTTTAATTTCAGTTAGTTCGAAAATCACTGGGAGGACAGACCTTGTTCTGACTTCCATTACTGAATCTGTGACTTAGTCTTCGACCAGATTGCAAGAGCTCTTCGTTTGCTGTGTGTGGAGAACAACACCAAGGAGTCATTTCTCGCCACTGTCAAAAAGGGACTATGAGCAGGTCATTGGAGAGGTGACGGGGACAGTTGGAGAGACGATAACTGAGTTTTCTGGGAATCCCTGCTTAAAACTTTTTGGGGATATTTCCAATGCAGAATCTTGAACACCATGCGGGAAGTTTCTGCACTTGCAAAAGAAGGCTCAGCTGATAAGCAACAGTGCCTCTACTTATCAACAAACACAATCTGTGCCTCCTGAAGCTGGGAAGCCGGCAGCGCTCAGTCTTCCCAGGTCATCGATGCCTGTGGACCGAAACTGGAAGCTGGAGAGGCATGGCCAGAAGTTCAGATGCCCCAACCACATTCGTTTTCTTCCTGTGTGCTGGTGCTCTGTGGACAGGCTGCTTAAGCAGAGGCACTGTCCAAACCAAAATGCAGAGAGAAGACAACATATCTCAGCTCCTTCTCAAAAAAAATATTATCAAGGTAAAACTTTCCAGAATGTGTTCTGCTCTTCGGAGGCAAGTGCACCATTGTAGGAGGGAAGGGTCCCTAGGCACAAGAAATAAACCAGCTGGGTATGTTTCAAAGAACAGATTTCTATCCAGTTTGAATGTCATACTCCTGTAAGACAAATTACATTTGAAATTCAGCAGGGAAACTGCCATTTGAAAGGAATTTCCCTGTAGATCTTTTGCCAGATATATAATTGTTTTGTTGTTTGTCTCTGAGTAAAAGCGCTTCTTAGCAATACCCCAGTTAAACAGAATGTTAAGGAGCTAGGGGACTCTCAGTTAAACTGAATGTTTGAGAAACCAGGGGATTCTTTACTATCTGTTTTGGCTGACATAATATTTGGGTGGAGGGTTTGCTCTGAGAGTAAAGATACAGTTGCCTATTTCTATCAGCCAGATAACACCAGACAAAAAGACCTGGGTTACAGACACCTTAACTCAGAGGATGCCTGGCAATTAATGTTTGAGACACTAGAAATCCACCTGCAGTTTTATCTGTTTCTATGTTTTTGTTTTTTTTTCAAGACAGGGTTTCACTGTAGCTTTGGAGCCTGTCTTGGAATTAGTTCTTGTAGACCAGTCTTGACCTCAAACTCACAGAGATCCACCTGCCTCTGCCTCCCAAGTGCTGGGATTAAAGGCATGCACCACCACCGCCAGACAATTTTATTTCATTTTAATGGATGTTTTACCCAAATGCTCAGCAGACAAGAATATTCTTTGGTTTAAAACTTGCCTTTGAATCTGTTGGGTTTACTTCATGAGAATAACTTTATATTTAGAAACACTAATCATTAGGTGATCGTTAGACTTAAGACATCTTATCGTGTGCAATTATATTCTCACTGGGGTAAGAGCTAAGTTTTGAAAAGGGGTGGTCTTTGCTTTAACAATTTATGGTTGGTGTTAAGATTAAAGCAGCAGCTTGCAAGTTGACTGTGTTCTCACTTGGCTGACAGCCACCATCTGTGGATGCTATTGACAAGAGAGGAGGCAAGTTCAACGCCGAGGTCACTGACAAACTCTGGGATTACTTTAAATTCGACGAAGCTTGCTAGACATTCAGTATGACAGTTGGCCCCTAACCCTCAGTGCCACTGGAGAGACGCAGCCTTCAGACTGCCACAGGAAAATTCTTCTGGGTGCACTTTCGAGGGTGGGAATGTGTGGGGCCCAAGTAAGGGAGATGCAGTCCAGGAATCCTCAACCGTGTTGTGAGTGGAGGCTGCGGATGATGCCGTTGGCAAACACCAAGGAATGCTGATAGATCATATTTCACCACAAGGGCTAGGCTGGCTCTTGCGCTCAGAAAGCATGCCTACTTAAATTATATATATATCCATACTGTGAAATCACAACTGTGAACAGCCAGCACAACAAAAATAACTCCAGCTACCAAGTTCACAGGCTCGGCTGTTCCTCCATTTTGCTGTTCATGTTAATATGTGACGCGCTAATTCACGCTGTCATCTGTTGGAGTCTGTCACTAGACATGCAGAAACAGGTGCAGAACATTGAGGGAAAGAGGGGAGGGGAGAAAATCCTACCCATGAGTTTCATTTAAAAATGCAATTTAGGAAAAGATGGTAATCCTTCCCCTTTGATTGACGTTCAGGGAACACCACAGCCTTGCTGGACAGGTGTGAAAGAGCCCAAGGGCCGGTGTCACAGGCTTACAGTTGCTCCAGCCCTGTCCAGTATGGGCTCTTTTTCCCTGGAGGTGGGAGGGGAGGGGTAAAAGGAGACTCTTTCACTTTGTATACTATTTTGGTGCTAACACGCTGAAGACAGTGAGTGCTCCCTCCATAAGCGGCTGTTGAGGATAGAGGGTACCCAGTAATGAGCTGTTGAAGATAGTGGCTACCCAGTAATCAGCTGTTGAAGATAGTAGCTACCCAGTAATGAGCTGTTGAAGATAGTGGCTACCCAGTAATCAGCTGTTAAAACTGAAGCTGCTCTTCCTGAAAAACAATGCTATTGTGATGATCTGGCTTAAGAATTGTGATAACATAATAAAGGCAAGATACAAGCATGCTAAATAAGCCTTGTGGACAAGACCTCATACTTTCTGTCCCTTGTTACAATTTAAACAGGACATTAAGTAGGGCTTCCTTGTTTTGGTCAATTTCGTTGACTAATATTTTCATATTTTAAGCACTTTCCGGGCACTGGGCATATATTTTTGTTAAATGAGGATAAAATAATGTTCTTAGCATAGTAAGATTAGTATGAAGATTAAGCACAATTCAATATGTAACCTGTTTTTATGAGTGTCTAGAATATATAAACTGATTAGTAAATAGTATCAAGCCATTTTGTCTATGTAATTTTGTGTATAGGGGCAGCTAAGTTGTCAGGGTTGGTGGCAAGTATCTTTACCAGGTAGGCTATGTCTCTGGGTCTCAGGGCATTCTTTGTTTATTTATAGCCATATGACGCAGACATGATACCTCCTCCAGGAGAAGTCAAGCAGTATTGAGAAACAGAACCCCTCAGCATCAAGGCGCTATCAATACGACTATGGCTTCTTGAAGTCCTCATCTGTGTGGTTTGAAAGAAAACGGCTCCCAATGGGAGTGGCATTGCTAAGAGGTATGGTCTTGTTGAAGTAGATGTGGCCTTTTTAGAAGAAGTGCATCACTTTGTGGGGCGGGCTTTGAGACCTCACATATGCTCAAACCATGCCTGATGTCTCAGTTCACTTCCTGTTGCCTATGGGATCGAGATCCTTCTCCACTTTCAGCTCCTTCTCCAGCACCATGTCTGCCTGAATGCTGCTATGCCCTGCCATGATGAAAATGAACTAAACTTCTAAAACTATAAGCCATTAAATTAAACATTTTCCTTTATAAGAGCTGCTGTGGTCTTGCTGTCTCTTCACAGCCACAGAGACTGAAACTAAGATATCGTCTCTAAGTTGATGTCTTTCAACTGATGCTGGAATACCCTGTGACCTGGTGGAATGTAACTGTAGGCAGAACCCAACATTCTTCCCCCAGCAGAGAAAGTGGCACCAACACTCGGCTGCCTCTGAAAACTCTAAACCATGGCCTTGCCTCCAGACACTCAGCAGCTTAGGACCCTGCTTATTTACTTAGAACGTGGGCACCAGCTGAGCCTCAGACACTGTGGTGCAGGCAGGCCTCTCATCTTACTGCTCCCAGTGCCTGGCTCTGCAGACATGCAGGGCTCTACATCCAGTGAAGACGACGTTCTCCCCTGACTTGGATAGAGTAGGAGAGAAAGGAATTTGGAATCCTTCACTAGGCAGAGTAAGCCACTCTTGCAGCTGGCTCCTTTAGTAACAAAGCTCCTGGATTATTCGGGGCACCCCTGGGAAGCATCCTAACTTCTGAAGCTGCCAGAGAAGAAAGGCAAATTTCTGGGGTACTTCTTTGCACTCAATCCTGTGTAGCTCAGATTAGACCCTGGCAGATGGAGGAGTAAGTCATCCGTACCCTGATACAGTTGAGCAGTGTGGGAAAATGAATTGCTATTCCTATCACACTAAGGTAACCGTGACCTGTTCAAGATGAACTGTGGCCAGAGTTGGTAAGGAACGTCCTAAGCAGGACAGAATGGGAATTGTTCTTTACAATGGATATTCATGTGCTTAGTATTATCTTTTTTATATAAGCTCTGAAAGACAGATATAAAAAAAACCCCTAATGAAAAGATCCCCTGGCTTTCATGGGGGAAACTCTGTTTAGTAGATGTGTACTGCCTGGTTTTGTGTCAATTTGACACAAGTTAGAGTCATTGGAGAAGAAGGAGCCTCAATAGAGAAAATGTTTCCACGAGATCCATCTGTAAGGCATTTTCTCAACTAGTGATTAATGGGGAGGCTCCAGGTCATGGTGGGTGGTGCCATCCCTGGACTGTTGGTCCTGGGTTCATAAAAAGGTGGGCTGAGCAAACCATGGGGAACAAATCAGTAAGAAGCACCTCTCCATGGCTTCTGCATCTGCTCCTGCCTCCATGTTCCTGCTCTGAGTTCCTGTCCTGACTTACTCCAATAATGAACAGCAATATGCAAGTATAAGACCAATAAACCCTTTTCTCCCCAACCACTTTTTGATCATGGTGTATTTTTTTTTTTTTGCAACAACAGAAAACCTAAGACAGTAGGGTTCTCTCTACATACCCATTCTTTTTCTTGCCTTGTGTTAGAATAGTTCCATTCATTCAGCCATCTCTCGATTTCAATTTCATTGGGTTTCTGTCATTCATGAGGATCTGCAACAGGAATGCTAGGAAAAAGAGTATGCAATTGGTGACACGTTTCCCCTGACTCATTCTACTTCAGTTTCAAATACCTCAGAAGAATGCAGATGTAGTCTTGGTTTCCCTAGAAGGTTTTGGGTCAAGGGACTAGGGAGATGGGAAGCAGTAAAGGAAACCAGTCCAGTGCCATGGCTATGATTAGGTGCATTTTTTGACTAGAACAAGTCAGATGTCATGGTGAAAATGACTGTAGGGAGAAGTTGAATTTTGTGACCTGCTTGACCGAGAGAATGGAAGGAGCTACCCCTAGGAAAGATGGGTGCTTAGCAACAGCTTTCCTTGAAGTTTTGGAGGAGGATGAGGAGCTATGCTATGGTATGCTATGGTATGCTATGGTATGCTATGGTATGCTATGGTATGCTATGCTATGCTATGCTATGCTATGCTAGCAAGGCTTGTGCACTTGTGATTAACCTTGTTCTACTGCTAGGTGTGTGATACTGGGTGAGTGGAATATCCACTCTGTCCTTATTTTCCTCACTGTACAATGGAAATAATTGTCTAAGGTGCCCACAGAATGAAATAATGGACATTTTGTCCACTTTTATGTATATAGTCAACATTCAATAAAAGGTGGGCCTATTCTTGTTAATTTTGTTGATATTTCTAACAAACAAATGAAGAGTAAAAAGCAATGTAAGAACAGGGAAGAAAATCCATGCACTGTTTATTAGCAGGTAGTATTGGAATGTTTGCCAATGCCAAAGGTGAAATTCTCTCATGATTTTAGTTTTCATCAATTAAGAAAAATGCTTGTTCACATTTTCGTTTAAAAATATTTTACATTTATTTTGTGTGTGTGTGTGTGTATGTGTGTGTGTGTGTATGTGTGTGTGTGTGTGTGTGTGTGTGTGTGTGTGTGTGTGTGTGTGTGATGTGTCTGTGCCATTATAACTGTATGGAGGTCAGAGGACAACGTTTCTATGTCTGTTGTCTCCTACCATGTGGGTACCAGGGATCAAACTTAGGTTGTTAGGCTGGATTAGCCAGCACCTTTACGTATGAAATCATCTTGCTCACCCCCATTTTGCTTTCTTAAACATAGTTTCAGAGCTGCAGAGAGAGCTTAGTGCCTAAGAGTGCTTGCTGCTCTTACAAAGGACCCAAGTTCAGTTCTGCACAGCCATGTGGGGCGGCTCTCAACCCCAGTTACAGAGGACCAAACATCCTCCTCTGACCTCCTTGGGCATCTGCAGTCACATGCATGCAGCAACATACAGGCGCACACACATACACATAGTTAAAAATTAAATAAACCTAAAAAAGGCTTCAGATACCAAAGTCATTGTAGTATTAAGTACAAGCAATTAACAAATTGTGAAGAAGACTATATGTGAACAAGCTTTACTATAAAACACACGGTGGCATCTATTGTCTAACTTTTTGTGTAAATGAAGAATTCATGGGCTAAAAGTAAAAGATTCAGTATCCTCAGTGTTTAATTCTTTACAGGGAATATTTATACAACTATGCCTTTTCTTTTTAAATGTATTTTTATTTTTTTTTGAGAATTTTGTACAATGTACTACGATATTCACCCCTCACTCACTTTTCCCTTTAACTCTTCAGAGCTCCTATCCAATTTCTCTGCCTTCCCTTTCATGAAATTCATGGCCTCTTTTCTTTTAATAACCCATTAGGTCTAGCCTGTCCTGCCCACTCACTCCTGGATAAGCCATCACTGAAGCATGGTTGAATTACTAGGGGCCACAGGCCCTTAAAAAAAAACAAAAAACAAAACAAAACAAACAAACAAACAAAAAACTGGCTCTCCTCCCAGAAGATATCAGCTGTCCATAGCTCCTCACTTGGGGTTTGCAGATAGGTAACACTGCTGTTCTCCCAGGCATCTGCATAGAAGCTTGTAGTACTTTGAAAATTATTGGGCAGGAAGGAAGCTTCCTGAGCAGTACAACTTGAGTTCTCTATGTCCCATGACCAGTGTGTGTGGTGTCTTCAGAAATAGGGTTTTCCCATCCAGTTTGAGAGCATGGTGACAGCCTGTATTGTTTTGGGGTTTTCTGGAACACCTCCGGCCAGCAGCTGGAGAGGAAGTATCCCATACCTGGCACTGAGCACGCCATTTGACCAACTGTGGCTTCTGGGCTGGCATACTGTATTTTCCCACAACATCACCTTCCTTCTGTATTTTAAAGCCGGATTGCTAATTGTGCCACTTTATTTAGTTTGTATTTTACAGTGGTGCTGAAAAAGTGCTGTTAAAATTTTCATTTTCTAAGTCAGTGGCTCCCAGAATCTTGTAAGAGGGTCACAGAAAGGATGGCACTATGTATATACCACTCTGAAAGGAGAAAACCAGCCCAAGGGACTGAAGAGCACAGCTGGCAGGGGCTGGTCCCACACTCAGTAATTCCTATGTTTACAGTGCAAATTTGTTTGGATATTCGCTGTCCCTCAGTCATCCTTGGCAGGACGCAAATGTTCTTACATTTTTCTTTTAATCTGAACAGTGGCTCTTGCAATTAAATTATACTTTCTTGTCTTCAGAACTTTGCATAATTTATATGTCTTTTAATGATCTCTGAATATATATCTGGTGAATAAGTCTCTAAAATTTTGAAATTTATAGATGAGTTGGTAGATATTATCAATTTGAAACTCACATTTAAAGGAAGAGAAATTATCCAGGTATCTGTAAACAGCAGATTATTGAAATATACTTATTTTAATTATTTTAGATCTAGATAGAATTTAATGAAGATTTGACCCAGGTAGCAGAGTTTAACCCTCTTTCCAACACCTTATATCTGCCTGTTGGCTTTAGATGTTCTCATTGTTTACATCACTTTAGAGAAAGCTTTGTTGCATCTTCAGGGTCTGGTCATGCTTAGTGCCTGACAAAAAAGCAAATGCCTGTCTGCTGCCCCACTTACACTAACACACATTCCTACACAGGACCCATCTCCAGAGAATATGAAGAATTCCAAAAAGAAACGTCTTAGCTGATTATGGTAGCACATGACTATAATCCTAGCACTAGAAGGCTGAGGAAGGAGGAACAGCTGGTGTTGCATAACAAGACACTGCCTCACAATATGAAAACAAAAGGGAAAACAACAACGACAACAAATAAAGCTGGACCAAGCAATTCTATGTGCTGGAAGTATAATTCAGAGATGAGGGGCACTAGCATCACTTCTTGTCCTTATGTTAATTTGAGAAAGCACTTCCTCTCCACACTCAGAGTGTGGCATACTAATCATGCTCACCCAACAGAGTGAGGCAACCTAAAACATGCTGGGATAGAAAACAGGTGATGGATGAAAAGCGTAAGAAAATGGTCCCCATGACCTCTTATCTTTGACTGGTTCCCAGTTGGTGGAACTGTTTAGGAAGGACTAGGAGGTGTGATCTTTTGTTGGAAGTGTGTCACTGAGGGTAGGCTTTGAGGTTTCCAAAACCCAAGCCAGACGCAGTCTCTTTCTATCTGCCTCCTGCCTGTGGATCAAGATGTAAAGCTCTCAAGTTCTGTCTCTAGCCATGCTTGCTTGCCTGCCACCAACATAGTCACAGCCATGCTGGTCATGCTCTAACCCCTTGAAACTGTAAGTTAGTTCTCAATTAAATGCTTTCTTTTGTAAGTTGTCTTTGTCACGGTGTCTTCACAAAAATAGAACAGTGACTAAGACTCCAGGTATTGCTGGGGTGGGGAAAACGTACTAGGGGATTTTTGCTCAGGTTTCCCATGGTCAGTAAGAACATAGCTCCTCAGGAGACACCTGGTTCTTGGCTTTGGAAACAGCTCTGACTTCTGTGGATTTAATGTTTACTTGGAGGCTATTTGCTTTGTACTAGTATATTTTTCTGCTCAAAATCTAGGACCCAGCACATTTCCAGCTGCCTTTCTCTTTGTGTTCTCAGGTGTTCACTCTGGTAGACTTTACAGAGATGTAGCACAGTTGAGAGACTCTACCGGAACATATTACTGATAGCAGCTGCAGGCTTCTCTTGTTAGTTTTGGCCCTTAGCATTCCTGGGGGTTGGCATTGGAGGTGGCAAATCTTTTCATGGGAAGGCCTCATGGCCCTTGGCAAAGGCAAATCTTTCCAATGCAAGGCTTTTTAACATTAAAAATCTGACACGAGTGCATATATACATGGATTCACTGATTAAGAAATGTAAGAGTAAAAATTATTTGAAGAAATCAATATAAATTCAAAAGGGGTGGCTTACTCTTAAAATCCCAACCATCCCGAGGCTGAGACAAAAGGATTGTCACAAGTTCACGGATAGTCTGGGGAAATATCAGTCATATGGGCCAGGCACTGGTGGCACACACCTTTAATCCCAGCACTTGGGAGGCAGAGGCAGGTGGATCTCTGTGAGTTTAAGGCCATCCTGGTCTACAGAGTGAATTCCAGGACAGGCTCTGAAACTGCATAGAGAAGCCCTGTCTCAGAAAACCAAAACAACAACAACATCAACAACAAATATCAGTCATGTGGGACAGGTCTCCTTCCTTGTCATCAATTCGCCATGTTTCAGTAAAGAAATGAAAAAAAGAAATTTTGACGGGAGTCAAGATAAATACCACAATACTATTTTCACTGGGAAGATATAGAGATATGATCCATTTCCTCAGAAGATGGTAAATGGGGGCTGAGGAAGCCATGCCCCTTTAGTCAGTGGCTTTAAGAAGTAATATCCTAAGTATTCCTCAAAACAAGTCATTCAGGGTTGTTCTTGAGCAGCTGACCACACACAAGAAGTTGTTTTGCCTCGGAACCTTTCAGAACCTCCATTGACATTTTACTTATTATTGAAGTCTTTTCACCCTACTCCAATCCCATTCCAAACTCTGTTATTTATCTCCATCTTGTCTTTTTAAATTGAGACAAGATCTCACTTTATATCCTACTGTAGCCTTGAACTCACTATGTAGCCCAGGCTGTACTTAAATACATCTTATTAGGAGGGTTTTTTTGAGTCTTGTCACGGTGGTCTTGGAGTGCAGTCATTCTTGGAAGCAATGATGAGAAGACTCAGGGAAACTGAGATTCTCCTTCCTCTAGATAATGTGTTAGGAGACCTGATAGATAGTCTTCTATCCTACTCTCCCTCCTCCTTTTTTCCTTGTCTTGATCTATGACTACATTAAGTTTTGAGCTCCCTGATTGGCTAGCCTGGCTGCTGTGTGAGCTCTGGAGACCGACCTGTTTTCCCTAACTCCTTCTGAGCATCAGAGTTACAGCTATGCGGGTCCACATCCGGCTTTTCTGTATGAACTCAGGGGGCAGGTACTTCACAGACTGAGATATCTTCTGAGCCTCATTTCTTTCACTTTGCTCATAAAAATTGTAAAATTTGGATTTAACATCTGTTTAAGTTTCTTCTTTTGAATGTGTGTGTGTGAAATTAGAAAAAGAATAACTATAACACAGATTATTCTCCGAGTTTCAAAATAATACATGGCAGTAGTATGGAGGCTAATGAAGGCAATGGCTGTATTTGGATAGTTTGACTGTACCTTCCTTTGCATGTAAACATTATCTGGGGGTTATTGTTGTTGTTGATTGTTCTTCTATTTCAGGTAATCATCTTATTTTGTTGAGGCAGTCTGTCCATGTATGTTGGCAGAGGTTGCTTGTTCGTTTCCCGGTCAACCACACCCAAAATAATCACTCAGAAACTATATTAATTGCAATGCTGTTTGGCCAATAGCATAAGCTTCTTATGAACTAACTCTTACATCTAAAATTAACCCATTCCTATAATTTTACATTTTACCATGAGGTTCGTGGTTTACCTGTAAGGTTCCAGGGCATCTGTCTCCTCTGGCAGCTACACAGCATCTCACTGACTCTGTCTACTTTCTCCTCTATCTGTGCTTGGAATTCCTGCCTTACTCTATTCTGCCATGCTTGAGGTCCAAAGCAGCTTCTTTATTAACCAATATATACAGAGGGGAATCCCACATCACATGTAGTATAACTAATTCTAGCAAACCTAAGACAGCAATGTTATCCTTTCTGATATTTTGTATACAATAGCATTGAAGACTGACTTTATAGAATGTAAATTTCAAGTTACATTTACACAGTGCATATGCTCTATAAGTAATCTGACTGTCTATGTAAATGATCTTTGTGCTCTGTTTGCCCGAAACACCTCGACCCTCCTTCACCATGAGCGACAGTCCTCTCATTACCCTCCTGTCTGGTCTGCAGTCATTAATTTTCTAACTGAGCTTCTGTGTCACTTAAATTATCTTAGATTCAATTTTCTCATTTGTAAATTAGCAGTTTGGATAAATTCTACTTTCTATGATTTTCTGTGGTCCCTCCTATCTGTCTCCCCACAAATGATGCTTCTGGTCAGTGTCTTCCTGAATCACCTTGCTAATGTTATAGATAATTCTAATTACGCTGCAATCAAAATGTCGCTTCTGAACTTAGGAAAATGGACTCTAATCGACAATAATTGTCCTTGAGTAGTTTTCTATCAAGAGGTTGTTCTTTATGTAAATCTTTGATAATCTTTCTGTACCTTACTCACCGAAACTCTTATCTAAAACACATTGGCATGGGGAGAGACATGTTCCGTTTTAGAGTGGACATTGTCAGTTCTGATTTTAGAGCCCACTACTGTATGCTCTCTGCCTTTCCTCTTGGAAGGTCCTGATCATCTTTCTGTCTCTCAGTTTGTGTATAACAACAGCTGCATTTGTCCCCAATCATTTGAAGGGGGAAGTTGGAGAAAAGATGAAAATACTTTATTGTATCTATAGTTATGTTATAAAGCTATTTTTACTCAGATATATGAGTTATATGTATTATGAATAAGATATGTATGTGTGCATGTGTGTGTACGTGTTTATGTGTTTATGCGTGTGTATGTGTACTGGCTCAAGGTTGACTTCCAGTATCTTCCTTAATGGCTATCTACTTTATTTACTGAGGGGTGGCCTCTCATTGAACCCAGGGATGGTCAGTGACAACTAGTCTAGCTAGCCAGTGTGCTCCAGGATTCTCTGCCCCTGCATCCCCAATGCTGGACTATGGGAGGCTGCCACTCCTGCCTGGCTTTGTAGGTTAGTGCTGGGATCCAAACTTATGCTATTGTGACAAGTGCTTTTTCCACTGAGCCCTCTCTCTAGTCCAGGATATGTGTTAAGAGTAATATGTTCACTATGTAGGCCAGGCTGGCCTCAAACTTACAGAGATCTACCTGCCTCTGTCTACTGAGTGCTGGGATTAAAGGTGTGTAACACCACACCTGGCTTGGGATTACATTCAGCACACAATGGGACATAGGAAAACCACAGTATCAATTATTATGTCTTATAAACCTACTGTTCATGATTGATACATAATACTATGGTACATTTTTTTCTCAGAATAAAACCTGAGAAATATTGTCCTTGATTTTCAAAATAACTAATAAGCCTCATAACAGCAAATAGCAAACTGTCTTCCAAGTAGACTCGGATGTTTCACATTAATGATGAGCTCTCTTGCTGCCAAATGAAGAGGATTACTTATTGCTAATTACTATGTAAAAGAGACGAATGTGGCACAGTTTCTTTTAGTCAGCCATGTCTCTGTGTATTTATGTGTACTGAGAACACAATAGAATCTGACTCATTATTTGGCTTCATTTTATAAAGTGACTACTATAAACTTTAAGTAGTTTTACATTAAAAATTACATTAGATACCATTTGAAAAACTGGCATCCGAATTAATGTCAGCTAAGAATTTCCTTTAAAACTTTGACCCAAATAAAAATAATAGTGTTTGCCAATTGGGTGTGAATTTCGACAGTGCAGATTCCAGCAGGGGCTGAATGCTTGGTTGCCGTAAGAGCTCTGGAATTAGCCCTTTAAAGGAATTTTGTAGCATCGCATTGAGAGCACAGCCCTGAATTCTCTTCAGTGAATCATCTAAGCTTTTTTCTTTCCTTGTCTAAAGATTCTTTTCTCATTTTCAGGAGGCTTGTAAGAGTTTGATGTTCATAAGCTAAACTTCACTCAGAGCATCTGCCAACGTGAGGAGCTGAATCGAGTGCTGGCAGGCTGTGCATGCCTGAGGTTTTGAAGGAGTTGGTCATGGAACTGGAGTTTCCCATTCACCATTGAGGCAATGGCTTTAGAACACAGGGTGGCCCGTTTTGTGGATAAAAACTTGCAGATTTGTTTCACAAAATCGAATGGATCAGCTCTCCCCTTTACAATCACCTGCACACGGGTGACATCTTTTTCCTCAGTGGCAACTTAACTGAATTTCACTAAATATGTTCACCCTAGTGAAACAGCAATTAATGCCAGTATTTTAAGTAGTGAGCAATGTTTTACTGCTGGAAAAGGAGATTGTGTAGTTTTTTAGTCACAAGCCAAGGGTGACAAGCATATCTTTGTCATGAAGAAGGGTAGGCCATTTCATAAACTCTTCTGTGTCTGCCCTAAGAGTAAGACTGATAAGAGGCACATGATAGCTATGTTGGTTAAATAATTATTACATGGCTTTGTGTGGTGTAGGATGTCATTTTGTATGCTGTGAATAAATGTTGCTTTTATTGGTGAATAAAGCTTCTTTTGCCTATGGCATGGAAGAGTATAGCTAGGTGGGAAAGACAAATTGAATACAGGGAGAAAAAAAAAGGTGGAGTCAGGAAAGCACCAGCAACTGCCATAGAAGTAAGAAGTGAGATATCGAGCCATGAGCCTTGTGGTAAAATACAAAGTAATAGAAGTGGATTAATTTAAGAGTAAGAGCTAGTTAATAATAAGCCTGAGCCATCAACCAAACGCTTATAAACAATATAAGCCTCCGAGTGTTTATTTGGGAACTGGCTGGCAGGAGAGAAACCACCAGCCACATTTGTATATTTGTGAGTGTGTGTAGCTGGGAGTGGGTTCTCAGGATAGTCCAGAACCTCAGAGCCTCTTGCATGCTGAGCTACACACTCAAGCTCTCTTTATCTAGCTTCTTAAGTATGGAGTTATTTTTCCTCATTACAATACACAGAAATATAAATTGATAAAAAGTAAATCAAAACTACCATATTGCATACATTGATGAACATACCTCTCCAAAGCCTTTCTCTGCACACGTGTATGCCACCATGTTGAAAATTTGACCAGTTTCTTCATGGTTGACAATAATGTTTGATATATCTTCCCACATCAATAGTCTTTAAGTATAATCACATTTAAAAATAACCATATAGTACACTGTTAAGTCTATTACTGAGCATTATAGTTATTTCTGATATTTTGCTGCTGCAAATGGCTCATTGGTAAACTTCCCATCACTCAGTCTTTCTGCACTTTCTTAATTATATCCCGAGGCTATTTCCAGAAGAGAGGCCACTAAGCCACAGGTCTGGGCATTTGGAAGTCTGATAATTACTGCCAAATTGTTCTCTTGGACACCCTGTTATTTGATCTCTGACCACGAAAGTACGAGACAGCCTGTTTGGCCTCACCAATAGTCCCGAAGTCTAAACCTTTCTTGGTTTATTCTGATTTTCACCGTAGCTCTTTGAAGCAGACAGAATAAATGGGGAAGGACAGGGATGGTCATCTCTGTCACACAAGCTCAGGCTAAGGGCAGCTCCCAGCTCTTTTCTTGTTCTTACCCTCCTGCTGCAGTGGGTGGGGACACCAAATGACTCCAGGGAAAGAACCAGGAGAAGGAATTCCTGCTCCAGCCTCAGCCTGGCTCCCGTTTGGATGGCTGGCAGGGCTCTGGCCCTCAGCCACCAGTCCGTGGGTGGCATGATTCTTGTATTCTGAGCAAAAGACTGTGTTGGCACACTGCTCACCGAGGCCAGTGCTGAAGCCAGCAGGGAGAAGGCGGTAAGGAAGTTGAGGGTGACCAAATTGCAAACATAGGAACTCAGTTCAAAAATCCTTCAACTCTTACTCCATGTTGTGAGTACAGCGACCCAGGCTACTCATCTGGTGCGAAATTTTAATTAATGGGTTTATTTTTCAATTATAAGATTTCTATGCATAGAATATTTTGATATTTTATTCTCTTGGAATTTTAGGGAACAGAGTCTAATATGGCCCAGGCTGACTTCAAACTGGCCTTATAACTAAGGATGACCTTGAACTCCTAGTCTTCCAGCTCCCCTCTCCCTAATTCTAGAACATCACCATGCCTGACTCTTAAATTTTAGTCATAATTTGATTCTGGTTAAGGGAAGACCCAGGGACTCTTACATGCTAGAAAAGGGGCTTCACCACTGAGCCACACCTCCACCTCTGTATTTTTATTTGCACGGCACATTCAAGGAGTCAAGTGCTCATAAAAAAAAAAAAAAGGAAAGGTGGTGAAGGAAAAATTCTATTCAAGGTAATAGAAGCAAGCCTGCGTTCCTTCTTTCTTGATTTATACAGTTCCATATACTTAATAAAGTAGAAAGAAATTTGAATGAACAAGACCTTGAGTACAATGCTGAAGGTATCTGCACAGTTCCAAGAAGTGTTTGGACATAGTATTGTGTAAGGAAACGATTACGCAAAAGGTCAAGGGTGTGGGTAACGGTGAGTAAGGCAAGCATGCTAGTGGTGCTATAGCCTTATGTACAGTTACAGGTTCTGCTTCTGTAGCAGCCTGTGAGCTCACCGCAGTGAGCACAGTTTTAGGAGGCCTTCTACAGCAGTGGCTCTGCTTCCTCTGCTCTTTGGGATCACTCTCCTTTCCTTATCTCTAAATCCCACTTCAGGTGATGCCATTTATTTATTGGTTTGTTTGTTCAAGCCCCGTAGAGACAGAAACTGTGCCCCATCTCCTGATGCAGACAGAGGGAAATGATCCCATAGCAAATGCAGCATTATTTTTATCAATGAGGGAAAGAAATTGTATTTTGATCATGACATTTCTTGTTTCTCAAAATCTTTTTAAATTGATCAAGGTAAATCCATATAATAATATCTGATGAACAAACGTCATCTTTAAAGTCAATTTATGAATTTATGCAGCTCATATAATTTATGGCCTCAATATTTTTAATCTATAAAGTAAGAATGTTAGACCCAGATCAGCAATTCTCAATATTTAGGGATGGGTACAACATATTAGAATCTTCTTTAGACAATTGAAGGTTGGAAAAGCTTACTCAATACGACTAGATGATCTGAGAGTTGGGAGTGAAATGTATTTATATCAGTTACTTTTCTTGTGACAGAAACACAATACTTGACAAAGGCAGTTTGAGGGAGAGATAGCTCCTGATTTCAGGGGATTTAAGTCTGTCGTAGATGCCACAGCTGCCGCAATGCCTCAGTGTGTGTTGGCCGGAGAACGAGCAGGCTGGTCACACTGTCGAGGCTGACTTGGAAGCAGAACATGGTCCTGAAAGCAGAGGGAAACTGTGACTCAGGTGACTCCCTCCTAGTGTGGCCTGTCTGCCTCAGCCAGCCACTCAGCTTGCCAGACGTCATAACTTGTGGCACATCTCCTCCCTCATGATCTTGAGTACCAAAATGACGGGTATTTGACAGTGTGCATGACTTTAGACCAAAATTTTACAGTGCCTCCATCAGTTTATGTTAGTTTAGGTCCTGTGGAGGACCGCAACTACATACTCCATTACAAGATGGCGCTGGCATCCGGTTTCACCGCCAGGTGAACGCACATGTGCTTGGTAACTTCCCACTGCTGTCCCTGCCTACTCCCGAGGCATCATCTGGGATAATGGGCAGTGGACCAATCCAAGAGTGACCTGTCCGAAGCGAGGACTGTTTCCTACATAAGGGCTGGGTTCCCCTCGTTCTGGGTCTCCGCCATGTAAGCTTATGCTCTCTCTCTCAAGAAGCGTTAAAAGCTTTTCTGCAGAAGGATCCTAGTGTCCTGCGTGGTTCTTGTGGGCAAGACGGTAGCGTGGGACAAGGTCCTTCGATTCTTTGTTTGTTTGTCTGTTTACTTGCTTATTTATTTGTTTGGGGACAGGTTCTCATATCCCAGGCTGCCCTCAAACTCCTTATATAGCCAAGGACAACCTTGGACTTCATTGTCTCCTGTTTTTACCTCCTGAGTTGTAGGTGTGCACCATCCTGCTTGGTTCATGGGGTGCTGGGTCTCCTGAATGCTAGGCCAGCATTCTGCCAGTTGAGTTCTACCTGGGGTTTGGTGTGTAGAAGAGGAACCCCGGTAGAGAGAACATAGCAGGGAAGGGATGGCCAGCCAGCCGCCCTTGGTTTAAGGTTGTGAAGTGAGCAAAGGAAAGATTGGGTTGGAAGGAGCCTCAGGAGTCACATCACAGGTCTGAGATGTGTCAGCCGAGACTCTGGTATCCCTGAGTTCCATGAACTGATCTCTCACTGGAAGACTGTACATTGAGCAACAGGAGCAACCTGGTCCTGTCACTCCAGTACTTAGTGATTATCTAGGGGTGATCCAGAGGAAAAAGAACCTGCTTCGAAGGCTTCAGTGGATTAAAAGTATGTCTCTCCTCCCAGTAGCAGGTCCTTTGATTGGCATAAGGTGCCCTTGAATTCTAGGGCCTTTCCAAGGATTTCTCAAAGATTATTGTTATAGCTCTCCACTCTTAACTCTCAGGAACAAAATAATAAAATTCTTCTTCTTCTTCTTCTTCTTCTTCTTCTTCTTCTTCTTCTTCTTCTTCTTCTTCTTCTTCTTCTTCTTCTTCTTCTTCTTCTCCTTCTCTTTCTCCTCCTCCCCCTCCCCTTCTTCTTCTCTTTTTCTTCCTTCTTCTTCTTGTTCTTTTTCTCTTTCTTCTTTTTTTTAGTGTGCCTTGGTGTTTTCCCTGCATGTATATCTGTATGAGGGTGTTGGATACCCTGGAATTAGAGTTACAGACTGTTTTAAATGCCGTGTGCATGCTGGGAATTAAACCTGTGTCTTCTGGAATAACAACCAGTGCTCTTAACCTCTGTGCCATTTCTCTGGCTCAGGAAGAATTGTTTTTAATTCATTGTTACGTTCTGTCTCCACTGGACAAGTTTGTGTAGGAAGCCTCACTCCTAAGGCTCGGCTCACCTATGTTTTTGTTTGCTAGGCAATAAAAGTTTAATATATGGTAATTCTCTTTGGAAAAATCCCAGTTCCACAAACATGTTAGCTCTCATAGCCATGTGTTTAATACAGTGAACATGAGAACAAGGCACTCACTGCACATATTGGCCAAAACTGTAGCGAAGGTCTAAGAGACAAACTGGTTTTAGACAGAACCATCTTGTCCAGTTTAGGCAAAGGCTGACTGGGTCTCCAGGGGACAAATGCAACTTAGAGGAAAAGGAGTTATGGCAAGTCCAGACTGAAGCACTGAGGTGTGACGTACATGTAGCATCCTGGGCATTTGGCTATGGGAATGGTGTGTATGCATTGGAGAGCAAGTTTATCCTCACCCAAAACTGAAGCACATGAGGCAAGCACAGACTTAAGAGACAGGTGTTCCTGAGTCTAGAGAGATGGCGTAGTCAGTAAAGTTCTTGTCCTGCTTGACAAATGCCTGATTTGGATCCCCAGAGTCCACACTAAAATAAAAAGCTGGTCATTGTAGCATGCTTGTAATCCCTGTGCTGAGGAAGCTGACATAATTGGATCCCTTGGGCTCTCTGGTCAGTCAGCCTAGCCTACTTGGCTAGTTTTAGGCCTGTCAGAGACCCTATCTCAGAATGAAAACAAAATAAAGCCATGTTAATATCTGAGAATCAGTATTACAAATTGTTCTCTGGCCTCTATATGCACTCTCGCACATACACCACAAACACACACACACATGACTGTTACAGGAGGGCAAAGAATGAGACCTCCAAGGCAGGCAGGAGCCACCCAGATTGATGCTTGTGATGCTGGGTGGCACCAACGTAGCCACATGTGCCTTTCATGAGTGTGGAAGGCTACGTGAGTGTGCCTGACCAGTGAAGTATTGCCAAGTGGATATTTCTTGTACATTCACTTAGGGATTTGCTAAGGGGACAGGAAACAGGCTTAGCAAAACAGGGGTTGTAGCTCAGGGGTGGAGCGAAGGGGAGCCTGTGGAATCGATGTCCTGGTTCCAGATGCCACAAACAACAAAGCCAGCAGCCCAAAACCCAGCTTGAAACTGGGGTTCTAACCCCTGCATCAGGTTATCTGAGTGTAGTCCAGTTGCATGTGTCTTGAGACGAGTTCCTCCTTTCACAAGGATCTTCACACAGTGCTTAGCAGGCTCGCACTGCTGTAGAAGTTAAGGAACCATTCTGTTCCTACTGCTCTTCAGGAAGTGACAGGCACCTGGGAAACCCACAGAGTATGGTTTTGTAAGACATTGCTCAGTGTCCCAAGGAAAGAGCACCTGACCTCTCGCTGGTCTTTGACGTACCGATGAGGGAAATGACGACACAGGGCCTAGCAAGTGAGGCTTTCTGTTTTGTTCCTAAAGACCACGGTTGCGTAAATCCATTCTCCGTGTTCACCATTCCCTACTAGCCATGTTACTGTCATGGGAGGAAGTGGAGTCTGGGGATCTTAGTAAGGCTTGGAGGACCATTAGAACACACCTGGTGTGTAAACAGAAGTGTGTTAGTGGAAAGGGTATAGCATCCTGGGCATTTGGCTATGGGGATGGTGTGTATGCAATGAAGCACAAATTTCTCAGTTGCAGGCTATGTGCACACGATGTGAAGATGTGTTGCTGCGATTGGTGTAATAAAGAGCCGAATGAGCAATAGCTAGGCAAGAGAAGATAGACGGGATTTCCAGCGAGAGAAAGAAAGGGAGAAGGAATCTAGATGTTCTAGTAAGACCCTGAAGAAATAGGACATACGGTACGGAGCAGAGCTAACTGAGTCACGTGGGAGAATGTAGATAAATAGATGGAGGCTAATTAAGTTGTAAGAGCTAGTTGGGGACAAGCCTAAGCTAAAGGCCAAGCTTTCCTAATAAGTCTCCAGGTCATTATTTGTGGGCTTGTGTACCTGATGGAAAAGGACCACTGCATTTATCTTTACAGAAAACTGTTGCCTGGGATCTTTGGGTTCCCATCCTCTTACACTGCCTGGAAAAGTACCAGTGCTTTTAACAGCTAAAAACAAAATTGAATATTTTAGTGCTTTTCGTCTGGAAGATTTAAAAAAAATAATAAGTCCTTGTTTTACTAGCTCTGATTTGTCAGCCAATTATTTGATTTTCAGTTAAAAAAATGGCCAGGAATATCATCACATATTTAACATTGGTGGGAAGTAGGAAACATATTGCAGTGTGCGCATAAGGTAATGAAAGCTGGTTCTGTGGGGCCCACCTGTAATCCCAGCACTCAGCAGGCAGGGGCAGGAGGATTATCATGAATGTGAGGTCTCCCTGTGTTACACAGTGAGTTCTAAGCCAGCCAAGACTACACAGCAAGATGATGTCTCAAAAGCAAGCAAGCAAACAAACAAGAAGTCCTTAAATCTCTCCACGAACAATCAAGCTGTGGAAACCGACTGTTCTTGGAACAGCAGTGAACTCGTGGAAGAACCCTGAGGAGAAGATTCTTTTCAGCAGGAACTATTAGTGCATGGGTGAACCAAGCAGTTGATTCATCTAGGGGATTCCCAACAGAAATACCGATTCTTTTTCTTGAGGACTCACAAGCCTGACTGACCTTTGTCATCTTGAAACAACCAACCAGGGAACAAATTAAAATAAGGCAGAGACTTTTCTAACTCACAGTGTGCCTCTAAAAGAAGTTTTGAGGAAAAGAAAAGTCCTTTAAGGGAGGAATAACTGATACTAGGGAGCCACTCAGATCTAACTAAGGAGCCACTTCCAGGTTCCTTGGCTGAACTTTCTATTTTGGGGGCTGGGGGGGGGGTAGCTAATAGGGTTTTTCTATGGAACTTACTATGTAGACCAGGCTGACTTTGAACTCACAGGAATCTGCCTGCCTCTGCCTCCCTAGCACTGGGATTAAAGGTGTGCACCACCTGTGGGCAGAGTGGACTTTAGATCATGGAAAACTAGAAATGTTCTCTCAAAGCTTTGAAGCTTGAGTTTTGGGAGAACCGTGGGCTTTAGGCACATGACAAAAGCTTCCTGTGGCTGCTTGTGCTGTTTCCTTGTTACTATGACAAATGTGGGGATGAGTGATAACGAAAGAAGATTGACTTTGTTTCATGGGTTTGGAGGTTTCAGGCCTTGAGCAATTGAAGCAAGGTGGTGTTACACCCGCAATCCCATCCTTCAGTAGCGAATGGCAAAAGGACCAATTCAGAGTCATCCCTGGCTACAAAGCAAGTTTGGTAAACACATACACACACACACACACACACACACACACACACACACACACACACACACAATCAAACAGTGTCTCTGCATGCTTTTTTGAGTGCTAACCTGATTAGGCCAAATTCCCCCAAGAAAACCTCATTCTTACTTCATTTTTCATTCAGCTGACTAGAGACCTGATCTACACTGGTAAAATCCTTTATTGAGATGCACTAGGATGTCCTCATGAGGTCGTGTCCCATCAAGTTCACATGCTCGGCTCACACTCGAGGAGAGGTTGAACATGGGGTCCACATATCCCAAAGCTCTTGCTTTGGGAGCCTGTTCAGAATTTGACCTCCTGTGGCTGACTGCTCAGAGGCAGAATGAAGTGAAGTGGGGTAACGTGGGTGTGCCGTACACTCAGGGAAACCACCTTTCCATACAGGCAATGTCTCTGGGCAGTTTCAGTCCCTACAGGTTTCACTTCTCTCTCCTAGGGCCGTGGGAGCTGAGTGCTGGGCAGCAGCAGCAAGGGGGCTTTTGCAAAATCAGCTCCTGGCCTGAGCTTTTCTCCTCGGTTCCCCTTACTAACATCCAAGACAGATTCTTTGTTCTTCAAAAAGATTTAAAGTACCGAGATAATAAATACCTTTCTGCTTAGTCTGATATCATAAAATCTTCATTAGTACTACAGAACCATCAATGCAAACGTTTAGCTCCAATAGATGCGTGAAACCCTGCATTGCTTTCTTTTTGAGACAGTGTCTTGAAAATAGTCTGGGCTGGCCTAAGATTTATTATGTCACTTTGAACATCCAGCACTCCTCCTGACTCAGGTTTCTAAGCACTGGAGGTTACAGTTTTGTGCCACCCACATTTGGCTCTGCATCACTTTTTAGATTGTATTTACTTTTAAGAGTGTTGGTGGGGGCGATGCAGCAAGGGAGTACCATGATACATGAGTGGAGGATGAGCAAAGGATAACTCTTGGGAGCTGGTGCTCTCCTTCCATCATGTCCTTGGAGGTCAGGTCATCTCCGCAAACCAAACAGAGGGTGGCTGGCTTGAGAAATCTTGGCTATTAGAACATGGAGCTCGTTCCTGACTCCACACATCCACCTGCACAGGAAACTTCAGGAGAAACACAAGCAGAAAGCTTTGGTATGAGCTGCTCGACCCATCCATCCATGCTATAGCCACAAGGTCTGTTGTGTCACTCTGGCAAACCTCAGCTTCTGCTGAGTGTGTTGTCCTGTCACACTACTTGGCTGGACAGACTGCCCAGAAAGCGGGCATCCAGCGGGTGTCTCTTTCCCACCCTGATATTCACAAAAGAATACCTGCTAGAAATCAAGATTAGAAACTTCCAGACTGCAGGGTCAAGGGGCTCCTGAAAGCACAGGCAAGAGAGCAGCAGCAGCATGGCGAATTCCCGTGCAGGTATTCTGGGCCTAGAGCATCACAGACAATGAATTGCCCTAGAATCAGCCCCAAATTAAATTTAAAGAAGTGAGCTCAAAGTCAGGCTAGATCTTGTACAGTAGACACTTGGTTTCTGAACCAGACCGCTGTAAGCAGACATGCCCCGTGCTTTCTGCAATCCAGATTCTGAGGTGTAGCTTGCACACACCTGACTCAGGGAAGGGAGGTCCAGGAGGTGCATATTTGTAGCATGAAAGCAGCGAGTCATTAGTGTTGCTACAGTCTGCTGGCTGGTTGGACACACCTAGGTGTTTCCCAAGGCCACTTGACTGACAGAGAGGCCTGTGGATGGGACTCCTGGCTCTTCTTGATGCTCTTGGGAATTAGTCCAGTTTGATAAAGGACCTAGGCAGCACTGAATTTTTATTGTTAGGACATTTTCTCCCTTTGAGGGAGGTGGCTGTGTAAGTTAGATTCCCTGAGTTCTCCCTGGCAGCTTATCTGTCCCTGTTTCCCCCATCTTTTCCTTGCCTGCTTTTTCCTTTCCCCCTTCTCTTCTCTTTCTGGACCAGATGGGTAAGACAATCCTCTAGCCTTGGCTTTGGTCTTCAGTCTTTTGATGTGCTGGGTTTACACTGTGAGCCACCACACCCAGAGCTCTACAAAGACTCGTTAAAACCAAAACCAAAACACGGAAACCTTACAACATGGTCCCATGGCAGACACACAGGCCCTAAAAAAAGAAGTGAAATGGTAAGTAGCGTAGCCATTACCTTTGGTTATAAAGGAACTAAACCCACAGCTCAGTTGCTGCAATTCTGAGAGAAGTTTCCATGTGCTGTGCAGATTCCAGGCGTGTGTTCCTCTGAGCTCCTTCCCAGGAACAGGATAGTGGTAGCACACTCCCTGCCAACAGTTGCTGTAGAGTTTACCTGTCTTCTGCTTGAGGAACTGGGAGCTGGAAACACAGGGGTTTAGATAATAGTGAAAGCATTCTTTTTTTCTTTGTTCTTTCTTTTCTCCTTTCCTTTCTTTCTTTCTTTCTTTCTTTCTTTCTTTCTTTCTTTCTTTCTTTCTTCCTTTCTTTCTTTCTTCCTTTCCTTCTGTCTTTCTTTCTTTCCTTTCTTTTTTTTGGCAAGGTCTTATTCCCAGGTCTTACCCCTATTTAGCTATCCTTCTACATCAGGCCTCGAGTCCTGGGATTATAGGCGTGTGCCACCACACAAGGGAACTCAACGCACAGCAGCCTCACAGCATTTTTACCTGCCTCTAGCTAATAAATGAATTCTTGGGCCTTTCACTAGCTGAGCTCCACCGAGAGGCTTTCAAACTAAAACCACTAGGCTGTTTAACGTGGGTTGTGAGCTGGGGGATAGTTTAATAGTAGAACACAAGCTTGGTGTTCATGGAACCCTGACTTAGACAAGTAGCACAGCAAAAGAAAAAGGGAAAGAAAGAAAGAAGGAAGAGAAAGAGAGAGAGAGAGAGAGAGAGAGAGAGAGAGAGAGAGAGAGAGAGAGGCTAGCAATAATCATTAATTGGAAGAAAAACAAAACAAAACACTACTTGAGTGTAGTGGCTGTGTGCCTCTATTGCTTCCAGCTCCTCAGGAGACAGAGGCACTGGGATTGCTTAGTTCAGGGTTCCAGGACAGCCTGGAAGACACAGTGAGGGCCATCTCAGTGAAGAAACAAAGAGCAGAACGAGCAAAGCCAGTACAGTAGGAACGGGGCACATTGCTGTGCACTGTTTGGATGGACTAATTTAGTGGGTAAGCATCTTCAAGTATCAGAGCATCCTTAGAGAAGAGGTAAGATCGGGTTGTATATAGTTCCCTGATGTCGATTTTCTCAAGTGGACTCAAGTTGCATCTGTCCTGCAACCTAAGAAAAGTCACGGGTATTTGAAGCAGAACTAAGGGGGAATGTCTAGATATACCGCACGAACGTTTCTATCCTAGCACTGAGCTGACAGGTAGATTAGGAAGCTCGGGAACCCAGAAGGCGCCACTGTTGGCTATTTGCGTCGTTGCTTCTTGTTTTTCAAAGCTTTCGTATATGGTGGACACCTACTCTCCATTTCTTTTGACTGGGCTTGAGTAGCCTTCCATTAGGAAAGAAATACAATACATTCAGCATACTATAAAAATGGATTCCAGTCGTGATTGCAGGTGTGTGGAAGTGTGAGCAGAACAGAGGACTTTTCTGTTCTTTCTTTCTTTAAAGTCCCAAGTTCATTTCATTGTACTGAAAACTTTGACTTCCTGTAGAGTCTTTGCTTTATAATGGTCTGATGGGGAAAGACACATGTTTGGGGTTTCCTGGTGAAAAGTCAGTACTGCGCACCCTAGCCTCCAGTTCACACTCTGGGAAGGAAAAGGGGAGAGCAGAAGGTCTGGATCAGATCTCCCGAATCTTTCTTGCCCTTTCTCTTCCTAGCTCTCCCCACTCCCCCTCCTCGTATCCCTCAGTTCATGCTGTAATTCACAATGTCTGTTTTCTGATCGGAGCCAACAATGACTGACTGCTAAGGATTTCAAAATGAGTCCATAAACAATTTTATCGGGCCCAGAAATGGACAGGATTCTGATAAGTGACAGGGTAAAGCTGGCACGCCCATTTCAAAGGTGTGGGCAATCGGCCAGGAAAGCTGCACCCAGGGACGTCGTGGAAGCCCAGGGGGTGGGAGGAAGCCTGGGTAGGCGCTGCACTTTGGACCCCATCCTACTGTCGTAACAGGTGAGGTCCCAATAGCAAATATTTGCTTGAACTCCTCTTGTAAACACGGTTGCCCTCAGTAGGATGTGCTGTATAAAAATCATGGCAGTTTTTTTTATAGACATTATCAAAATATTTGTGAACCCTATTTGTTCTTTTTCAAGGATGACTAGTTTGATTGGCATTGGGGTGGGGGAACTAGCTTTGGCAAAGGTCAGGATTGCAGGGGTCAGGAAGTCAAAAGCAGTCCCAGGATGCATGGGTCCCAGGTCTCTGCAGGCTTAGGCTGGAGCCTAGTAAGAGAGCCTTGTAAACCTCAGGGAGTCCCAGTTGGAAAGGCATGGTCTAAGAGCGAGCCTTCTTTGTTTGTTATGTAGTTTTTCTTTGATAGTTTGGGTTTTGCTTTGTTGTTTTTTTTTTGAGGCAGGATTTTGCCTGACTTCAGGCTCACAATCCTCCCGCTTACCCACTCTCCTTAGTGCCTGGATTACCGGCTTACTTTTAACATTCTAATTTTTCTACCCTCCTTGCTGCATTTGATAGTATTTTTTTAAAAGCTCATGTCATAAGTTTTTAAGGTTTAGGTTGTCCCTCTGTCTTCCTCGTTACCTACCTTCCTTCCTTCCTCTCATCTGTCCCTCCTTTCTCCCTACCCTTTTAGTACTTCCCCTGCTTCAGCCTCCCAACTAATAGGATAATCGGTGCCACCACATCCAGCTCTCTTTTAATTTTTTTAAATTAAAAATTAGAAATGTGCACATTAATGGAGCACCATGCAGTAGTCAGCAATGAAAACCCTGTATAAAGTTTAAATCACAACACACACAGCTCCTCAAATACCTATCATTTCTTTTTTTAACCAAAAAGGTTTTACATACTTTCTTCTAGCCTTTGAAGGAGATATCTGTTATTATCGCCAGTCATCAACACTGCGAACGACACTTGGAGTGTCTCGCTCTCATCTGCTTGTGGCTTTGGACACATTAATCTCCTCTCCTCCCATCTCTTTTCTTTCCCTCAGTCTCCCTAAACTCAAGTCAGCTGGACTCTCGACTTCGCTGAGATCAACTCTTTTAGATTTCCAGAATGAGTGAAATCATGTCAGACCTCTCTGTGCATGGTTTGTTTTACTTAACATAGTGAAAGGCGATGCCCAAATGGCGCACATAGAAAGGAAAGAATCGCGTTAACGCGAAGTGGATCTAGTGACAGAAACAGCCACCTCAAAGATGTCCATACCTGTGATCAGGGCCCTTCTGGATGTGGATCTAGAGGAGCGTTTGCAAGAGCAGATGCACAGCAAGAAAAAGCTGAAAGCGGACAGAACATTTCACAAATAAAATCGAGCAAGTGTGAATGCACAGAACTGAATCACAAGCACACAGGATCTGGTGGGAGACAAAGGCTGACAGGCAGCACGGAGGAACAGTCCATTTGAAAGGATGGCCCCATCCTGACACTCTAGTGATGCGGCCTAATTTAATACTACTTGAGGGTGTAAGCACTAGAATAGTATTTTTCTCATCGCTGTGTATCACTTAGTTCTTTTATTGAAAAAAAGACACTTTTTAACCTGTTGAAACACCATAAACGTGGTTCAGCAGTTAAGAACGCGCACTGCTTTTTCAGCAAACTCAGGTTTGGGTCCTCGCCCATACATCAGTCAGCTCACAACTGCCTGCAGCTCCAGTTCAGGAGTGTGGGGACTTCACCTCCAGCTTCCATGGACGTTTATGAGCGCATAGCCCCTTCTAATTAAAAAGTAAAAGTAAAAACAGATCTTAAAATATTTTTTTCCTCAAAATTTTAGAGCAACATTGAGAATAGACACAAACTGCTCATTAAGAACTCCCGAGAGCCGATTGAAATCGTGGCCTCCAGATCTTTCATTTTCTCTCCTCCAGCATCCAGTTCTTCCTCAGCCAGTTAACTGTGTTAGTAGAAGAGCCCAGTATGGAAGGAGGCAGTGTTGCGTTTGTGGATGTGTATAAAAGCCTGGGGTCCAAAGTACAACAGCCAGGAGCTCATTTCTACGGCTTGGTTGCCCTCAGAAATGGTTGCCAGGCTCCATTTCCCAGAAAAATCACAGGGGTATTGGTGTTTATTAGCCAAAATACAAGTGCTGATTGCCAAGGGAAGAGACTAGACAGACCGCCCCAGGGCCTCTGCTGGAGTCTGGGGGTCGAACAGTGCAGACACACCTCTTGCAGAAACTCTTCCTGCCATTAATGAAATTTGATGTGTTTTCTTTAATTATGTGCCTCCCAAGCATCTTGTATATTTTCCATTCAGCACTTACAATATTGTGATAATTACCTGCGTAAGGACAGTCTCCACAGCTGGTTGGACAATGCATGATCCAAACAAACCACCCTGTTGAGCAGCCAGCTTTGACTGCCTTAGGGTAGAGAAGATGCCCAGTTAACCTCTTTTTATTTTAATTGATTCTCACAACTTTCAATTTCTCCAAGATAAAATACATTTATATAAAACAAGCAAACATATAGAGCATTGTGTGCAGGGTCCTAAATTCTTAAGATAAAAAACAAACTTGAACTCTGTGCAGTGAGTTTACACAAGAGATAAGGCTTTAAGACTCTCTTTCCGGATAGTCTTTGAGGCTAGTTAGAGGTAACTGAGTGTCAAGAAAAGGAAATGGCATGAGAGCTCATTATTGGCTATACATCCTCCCCAGAGACTAGCTGTGTATGACACTGCTGTAGAGTAAATCAGGCAATCCATTTTGCACTATTTAAACACAGTCCTATTAAAATAACTTTACATTTATATTCAAAGTAAGGGTTGTTTTTTTTTTTTTGTAGGTGTGTGTGTGACATTTAGAAAACGTAACCCAGCTTTATGGATAGTTTTTTATGAATTGCTATAAAATATATAGTAAAACTATGCAATATAGTTCCTAATTATGTGTTATAGTTCAGGAATTTTATTGTAGATTTAAATCACATCTTAAGCTTTGCAGGGAAATGAATAAAGTTGCATCACTTTTGAACCCTGTGCTTTGCCTGGGCCTTAATAAGTGCAGAAGCAGTGACTTTTGTTAAGTTTAATGCTAGACAGGATATGAGTGTGTAACCATGTAGGTAATGTGTGTGGGTTCATGAGTGTCACATGCATGATGATGCATATCTCATAATGATGTACTATGTATCACCATATATAACTATATGTATATATGTACTATACATATAACTGTGCTATGTGTATGCTGTGGTTACATATTATAAACATCAATACACATTTATAAAATCATTTAGAGATTGTAATGAGGACAGTAAAAAAAAGTTCTAGCTTCTTTCTTTCTTTCTTTCTTTCTTTCTTTCTTTTTTTTTTTTTTTTTTTTTTTTTTTTTTTTTTTTAGTTTCTTGCCTTTTGGGAACAGGATTTTTGCCCAGGCTGACTTTGAACACCCACGCCTCCTACTTCAGCCTACTACTGAGTGCGTGGCTTGTGAGTGGTGGCCACCATTCCTTGCTCGATGCTGGCTGTACAGACTGGGAATGCTGGGCTTCTAGAAGGCAGGCAGTCCAAAGATTGTTTCTGAGGCAGGATTTGAATCACTGTCAGCTCAGTTTTGAAATATTCACTTTTCAACACATATAATTTCATTAGAAATCTCTAAAAATTTTCTTCTTTCCTAAGAATTAGTTTTGATCGGTGGGGAGCAGGGAGGTAGAAGAGAGTGGAAAATGGCACGGAGCGTTTCGGCTCAGCAGATTTTAGAACTGAGACTGAAGCATACCCGCGAGGGAGGAAAATATCACATCTGGCATGACCAATGGTGCAGGAGCACGGAATCAGGCCTCCTTCTACTCTCAGCTGTAAACCTGTATAGCTGAAACTGTTCTGCACCAATTAGGAGGGAGAAACAAACACCTTACTTCCATTCCAGGCAGAAGGAGTGGAGGTAGGGATTTACTCCAATGGTTGCTATAGGTTTATGGAGCCTGTTCTCTATAACAGAATCAGGGAATTTAAGATGGTGGGGTCTCTTCTTATTAGGCTGAAGTGAGATGTCCTAGCCTGCTCCAGCCTGATCCTGCAAGGAGGAGGCCAACGAAGTTGCTTCTCTCTGTGTTCCTGGTATATGTGATCGATTTTAACCATGTTATGAAAGTGCACCTGTCATTTGTGCCTATCAATGTTCTATCTAGATTTAGGCTTCGAATAACATGTGAATATCTAACAATCTTCCTGGAAACTTGTTTTGAATATTTGAAAATTCAAGAATCAGCACGTTAAAAAGCCAGTACCTGCTTGTCTAGGACACACAATGTTCTGAGACAGAGAAGGGAAAATTGTCTTAAGCTCTTTTCAAGTCATTTGGGAAATAAAATGCAAAGTTTCAGGACTAATAGCCATGCTTGGTTTTCTTGCTATATCCCTTAACTTTTATCCCCAACCAAATATGACTAAATAGGTTTGTTCAGGGGCATTTTCAGGGTGGGAAGTAAGAAGGAAGCACAGAAAATTGGTAAGAAATCATCAAAAACACCCCCCGAAAGGCCTAAGGAAACTGAATGATACAACCCAAAGCAACACATATCAGTTCCACTTCATGAGAGCTGAAGAAACCAGGAAAATCAAAACTGTGGACAAAGCACGTATGCTAAGAGGTGAGGAAGTCTTGGTTTTAGGCAAGACACAAATCAGTTGTGTTCCAGAAGGACCTCTCAAATAGATTTCAGCGTTAGATCTCATTCCTGGGTTGAGCACATAGAGTTTCCCAAATGCAACTGGAAGCTATTGACCTAGTGGTAGTGATGGACACATAAACACTATGACCCGAGATGAAAAGTTACAACAGAAATGGTTCTTTACTGGCAAAAATATTCTTGTTTAAGTCAAAGGTACATATATGTCTCTGTGTTTACTAGATATAGGAGAAGCAAGGATTCTAGAAAAAGTATGTAATTCTAGATCTTGCCTTTTTGTGACAGGACAAGCTACTGTGTATGCACACAGCATGGGTGTGATGGCTGTTCTTGGTTGGCAACTTGACTACATCTGGAATTAACTAAACCCCGAGCAGCAGGGTACACCTGTGAGAGTGTATTTTCTTAACTAAATCATTTGAAAGGGGAAGACACACTTCTAATCCAGATCTTTTGAGGTGGGAAGATCCGCCTTTAATCTGGGTCACACCTTCTACTGGCTGCCTGTATAAAGGACATGGAAGAAGGGAACTTTTTCTCCTTGTCTGTTTGCTCTAGCTCTTGCTGCAGGTCCATTCCTTCACTGGATTTAGAGTCTACTTCTTTGAGATTCCAGCGTATACTGAAGACCAACTGAGACATCAAGTATCATGGATTGAACAATTTATGGACTTCTGGGCTTTCCTTTGATAGACAACCATTGTTGGACTAGCTGAACTACAGCCTGTAAGCCACTCTAATAAATCCCATGTATACACACATTCATTCTGTCTTCTCTGTTCCTCTGCAGAACCCTGACTGATACAGCGGACATTGAACTTGCAAGCACATGCAGTTCCTTAAAGGCCGAACAAGGGCTACAAGTGGATTACTATCACTGTACTCAGCTATGGATATTGAACTAATACTATTTTGCTATGTTTACATAAAACCATGGAAAATAATTACATCTCAAGATAAGATCATAGAAAGCACTAAGATTTTATACTATGGTTTTACAAAATGCATGTTTGGTCATCCAGAGTAACCAGATATTTGGCTTTTGCAGGGAAAAAAAGTTGCTTGTATTTGTCTCGTCTCATTCAGAGACCTTGACATCACATATAGTCTAATATTTTGATTTTAAAGATATGATTATAACCTTCACACTGACAGTCTATGGTGTTCAAAGTTACTTTTGTACACGTAAGATCTGGCATCACATATTGTCAGTTTGAATTTGTGTGTATCACGCCAAATTTGATGCCAGAGTCTTTACAGCATTCTTTCTTCAGTAAGAAAAACCTTTCTGAGGAACTTTCATCCATACATTAGTCATCTTCCAATGCATTTTTCTGATATGGCTGGTCTCAAATCCCTTCAAGATCTAGCTGGCAAAGATCACTCTGTCGTCCTTGGGACATTCTCCTGTTTCCTTTAGGAATTTAACAATACAGATCCTGATGCCATATATAGCTCACTTGGTACCTCCTTCTGTGGTCTGAATGTCTGTACCCCTGAATTAATCCATTTGAAGTGGAATCTCCAAAGCCATGGGCAAACGGCATTGGCAGTGTAGCCTTGTGGAGTGTTATTCGGTCAGCAAAGCTCTGCCTTCATGAATGGATTAATCTGTCTATGGCAGTGCTTCTCAACCCTCCCAATGCTGTGACCTTTTAATACAGTTCCTCATGTTGTGATGACCCCAACCATAAAATTATTTTTGTTGCTACTTCATAGCTTTAATTCTGAAAGAGTTATGAATTATAATGTAAATATCTGATATGCAGGATGATCTTAGGCAACCCCTGTGAATAAAGTCATTAGACCCCCCTCAAAGGGATCTCAACTCGTAGGTTAAGAATTACAGATCTATGAGATAGTGAGTTATGGTTCAAAGGGACTTTGCTAAAGAAGCAAAATAGGCATGCTTGTTCTGTATTCCCTTATAATGCTGCCTGCCTTGTGATGATACAGAAAAAAAAAAACACCAGCATTGTGCGGGTGATCAGAGCTGGGCAATACTATGCTCTTGAGCATTTCAGATTCTAGAACCACCGGACAAATAACTGTTCTGATTAGCTTTACTTGTCAATCTGACATGGTCGAGATTTCCCTGAGAGGATAACCTCAGTTAAGTAATGATCTGAACATGTCTGTAGGGGATTGTCTTGATGGCTATTGATGAAGAATGGCTCAATCCACTGTGTGTGGGGTACCATGAGCTGGCAGGTGGTTCTCAACTGTCCAAGAAAGCTAGCTGATTATAAGTTTGCCTGCAAACCAGTTTGCAAGCAGCATCTACCATGATCTGCTTCTTGACTGTGAACCAAATTCTGTCTGGGATAGCAAACAGGTCTGCCTCAAGTTCCTGTCATGACTTCTCTCAGCAATAGAATGAGATCTGGAATGGTAAGCTAAAATAAATCTTTCTTCCTTCCCTAAGTTGCATTTTGTCAGAGAACTCTGTACAGCTATAGAGAGGAAACTGGTCCACCAACCCTTTACTCTTTATAAATTATCGGGCCTTAGATATTCAGTTACAATGAACAACAGACGATGAACGAAGCTTTTGAACTCGCCTTGGCCCTTCTCTTGACACTTCCAGGAATGGTGGCCTGTTCTTGGAGCTGGCTGACTCAGTCCCAAGGTTCTTCCCCAGCGTTATCTACCTTAGTATCACTCTCTGTGCACTGCCTTGTTCTTTCTTCTTACCAAGCAGCAGTCATGCAGCCATCTTTGTCTCCAAGCATTTCTTACTTCCTCTTCTTTCATGTTTTCTGGGAAATACACCCACATCTTGCAAATTTGTTAACTTGATTTCCTTCTCCCCAGTTTTGTGAAGCCTTGTTTTGGCTGGGAAAATGCTGTCCCTTGTCTCCTTGGGGTGATTCATCAATGGAATGTCCCTGGTTTTCCTTGCTGGACTATGAAAGTCTACTTATGCCCACTGGGAATTTTTGTAACTTCTTGTCAACTCTGAGGCCATAGAAGTGCCAGGCTTATTTCCTCATTTTAATGATCTTGGAACTACTCCCCTCTCCCTGCCTCCAATAACCAAGACTTAGAGTGGATACCAGGAGAATGATTTCACTTTCTTTTCTCATTCTGTTTGGTAGACAGGGTTTCCTGAAACTCAAGTTGACTTAGAACTCACTATGTCACTTTAGATCTTTGATCTTTCTGGCCCCAGCTCCCAAGGGATTGGATGAGAGGTTTGGGGGTTTTCCTCTTGTTAATGAAGGAATTCATAAATGGACTCAAAAGGGAGGCCAAGGACAATTGAATAGCATTTAAGATAAAAGACAGCTAAGGTTAGTTGAAAATCCCTGTTGCTGCCAGGAGGAGATGGGGTGGATAGAAAGCAGGGAAAGGGCATCCCCAAGAGTGGAAGTGGCTACTGAGCTGAAGAAGGAGCCCCCAAAGCACCCAATCCTGGCTGTATTGTCCTCTATAGTCACCCCCCTCAAACCAGTCCCCTTCCTGGCCTTCGTTTCACTCATGCTCTGATTTGATGATGTCAGGGAAAGGAGAGGTACACCCTGTCTTCCTCTGCAAACTGGTTTGTTTTGTGCATTAATCTTGATGTCGCCTTTTTTGCTCTCCCACTGGCTAGAAGGACTTCTGACTCTAAATGTGTCTCTTTCTCCACCAAGATTTCCCCATTTCAGACCAATACGTCTCCTGGTGAGGCTTTAGTCTTTCATTTTTCCTCCTCTACCCCACTGCACCCAAAATGTGATAGTTCTTAAAGTTTTAGGAGGCCAGGAAGCTACTTCTCAAAAGTCACACTATCATGTTAATGGTGACTTAGTAGGTTTCCCTGCCAAGATGTCTTTAGAAAACAAACACACACCTTTAAGTGGAAAATGAGTGTAGAGCCTGGGGGAGTTTTATGTGCAGAAGCTTCTAGATGAGGAGTAAGTGAGAGGCTTAGACTTTTCTAGTTTCTCTCAGCATCCTGGATTTAGACCTGTATTTCCTTTACTGGGCATGTGCAACACTTCATTGTTCTCTCTGTGGCAAGAGAGAGGTCACCTGCCTTCAGCCCTGTCACTGTAGACAGTCCTGCAGAATTACCCAGAGCGTGGCTACCGTTGGACACAACCTCTACCTTTCCCAGGACCTGGATGTTCTATAGAAATAATTCTTGAAAGATTAGATTAGAGAGAATGACGTCATTGAGGAGATGTCTTCAGCTCTTTTCACGAGCTCACAGCTGGAGGGTTGTTGGCCCTAGGAGGGTGGGAAAGCTACTATCACTGTTTTGCTAACTGTGTATGTCAATCACGTTGTCAGACTTCCTTCTGAATGTTTATGCTGGTGCCCATAGAGCTGGGCTGCTCTCTGTCTCGGAGAAGTTTCTATTTGCAGCAAGCAGCAGTCAATGCAGAGACTCAGCTGGTCAGAGTCCTGTGAATAAGCGACTGCGAGTGCTCAGCCCTAAATGGGACATCTATGTTCCATTTATGTTAACATTCCTACCCTGCACTTAGGAGATGTCACAAAGAATATGACGCCTACAGGGCGGGCCATAGTGCTGTGAGAAGCTGTCTTTAACACATGACATGGCCATTGCACCCATGAATTCATAATAGCTTTGGATACTTACAGATCTGGATGAGATTAAGCCAGTCAGCATTCCAGTGTGAATGTGGGAGAGGCTCAAGAGGTCCTACCTTGTACTGGTAGCCGTTGGTGTCTGCTAGAATAAAAGTGGGGCCAAGAATTAGGGAGGCTGGGGAAGGTGTATGCCCATTCTCTGGTGAATGGTCCCACATCTGTGCACACATGAGCACAATAATTGGATCCAGTGAGTGAGTGAATATGTGTGGTGTATGTGGTGTGTGGTGTATGTGGTGTGTGGTGTATGTGGTGTGTGGTGTGGTGTGGTGTGGTGTGGTGTGTGTGTGTGTGTGTGTGTGTGTATATGTGAAAAGGACATGAAGTTGAGAGGGGGACCTGTTAGAGAGGAAAATGTATTGGAGAAGGGTCTGGGGGAGTTGGAAAAAAGAAATGCGGATAGATAGGATTAAAATACATTGCACATATGGATGAAATTTTCAAAGAATTAACACCATGGGAAAAGTGGGAAGCGCATCGGGAAAAATATCATTCTCAGGAGCCAGAGGACAGTCTGAGTTCACCCATCTTGTGGTTTTTCATACAGGCTTAAGAACAACCTTGACTGTTCAGTGATTTAGCAAGATTTTACTGGACATGAAACTTTTTTAAAATTTATTTATTTATTAAAAATTTCCACCTCCTCCCATTTCCCTCCCACTCCCCCCTCCCACCCCCTCCCTCTCCAGTTCTAAGAGAAGTCAGGGTACCCTGCCCTGTGGGAAGTCCAAGGCCCTCCTCCCTCCATCCAGGTCTTAGAAGTTGTACATCCAAACAGACTAGGCTCCCAAGAAGCCAATACATGCAGTAGAATCAAAACCCAGTATCATTATCATTGGCTTCTCAGTCTGCCCTCATTGTCAGCCACATTCAGAGAGTCCGGTTTGATCACATGCTCCTTCAGTCCCAGTCCAACTGGCCTTGGTGAGCTCCCATTAGATCAGTTCCACCGTCTCCATGGGTGGACGCACCCCTCACGGTCCTGACTTCCTTGCTCATGTTCTCCCTCCTTCTGCTCTTCATGTGGGCCTTGGGAGCTAAGTCCAGTCTCCAATGTGTGTCTCTGTCTCTATCTCCATCCATCGCCAGATGAAGGTTCTATAATGATATGTAAGATATTCATCAGAACATAGGATAGGGCCAGTTCAGGCACCCTCTCCTTTGCTGCCCAAGGACCTAGCTGGGGACATCTCCTTGGACACCTGGGAACCCCTCTAGAGTCAAGTCTTTTGCCAATGCTAAAATTTCTCCCTTAATTAAGATATCTTCTTCCCTGCTCCCATATCCACCTTTCCTCCATCTCAACCATCCCATTCCCCCAAGACATGGAACTTTTTTTATTGATTTTATTGAGCTCTACATTTTCTCTGCTCCTCTCTCTTCCTCTCCCTTCCCCTTCAATCCTCTCCCATGGTCCCAATGCTCCCAATTTACTCAAGAAATCTTGTCTTTTTCTACTTTCCATGTATATTAGATCCATGTAAGTCTCTCTTAGGGTCCTCGTTTTTGTCTAGGTTCTCTGGGATTATGATTTGTAGGTTGGTTTTCTTCGTTTTGTGTCTAATAATCACTTATGAGAGAGTACATATGATATTTGTCTTTCTGAGTCTAGTTTACCTCACTCAATATGATGTTTTCTAGATCCATCCATTTGCCTGGAAATTTCAAGATGCCATTATCTTTTTTCTACTGTGTAGTACTCCATTGTGTAAATGTACCACATTTTCCTTATCCATTCTTCAGTCTAGGGACATTTAGGTTGTTTCCATGTTCTAGCTATGGCAAACAATGCTACTATGAACATAGCTGAGCACATGTCCTTGTGGCATGATTGAGCATCCTTTGGGTATATACCCAAAGGTGGTATTACTGGATTTTGAGGAAGGTTGTTTACTAATTTTCTGAGAAATTGCCATACTGAGATCCAAAGGGATTGTACCAGCTTGCACTCCCACCAGCAATGCAGGAGTGTTCCTTTTATCCCATGTCCTTTCCAGCATAAGTTTTCATCAGTATTTTCGGTCTTGGCCATTCTTACAGGTGTAAGGTGGAATCTCAGAGTTGTTTTGATTTGCATTTCTCTGATTGCTAAGGATGTTGAGCATTTCTTTAAGTGTCTTTCAGCCATTTTAGATTCCTCTGTTGAGAGTTCTCTGTTTAGGTCTGTATTCCACTTTTTTATTAGATTATTTCTTCTTTTGATGGCCAATTTCTTGAGTTCTTTGTCTGTTTTGGAGATTAGACCTCTGTCTGATGTGGGATTGGTGAAGATCTTTTTCCATTCTGTAGGCTGCGGTTTTGTCTTGTTGACCATGTCCTTTGCTTTACAGAAGATTTTCAGTTTCAGGAGGTCCCATTTATTAATTGTTTCTCTCGGTGTCTGTGCTGCTGGGGTTATATTTAGGAAGTGGTCTCTTGTGCCAATGCATTCAAGTGTACTTCCCACTTTCTTTTCTATGAGGTTCAGTGTGGCTGACTTTATGTTGAGGTCTTTGATCCACTTGAACTTAAGTTTTGTGCATGGTGAAAGCTATAGATCTGTTTTCATTCTTCTACATGTTGATATCCAGTTATGTATATGGAACTTTTCCTGAACTCCTTTAACTCATGAATTCTGGCATAGCAGAAAAGCTTAGTGTCCAGTGGTAGGTACACACTCCATGGCTTAGTGAGATATGGGAAGATGACTAATTAATAGAAATAAATATATCTTAAACGTCATCTTTTACAAATAATTCTCTAGATGCTTCGTATTGTCCATAATCTATTTTGTCTGTAGCACAGTTGCATAGCTTATCATTGGGTCTGTGAACACTTTACATTGTAACCTGCTAAGAAGATGGACTCAAGGCAAATGACTCTGGAATTGGCCTCCGCTGAGAGTTCTGTTCAGTCCAGGAGCTATAACAAGTACTTTAAACACCTGAGAGGAATTTCCCTTTCATTGTCTTCAAGGCACAAAAGGAAAAGGAAAAGAGAATATTGAAGCATAAAAGACCACTGTTCCTCTCTCACATTACAGGTTCGAAAGATTTTGCCTTGCCAGTAAGTAATCTGTCCTAAGATATCTGTGCAATCCTATGTCTCCGACTGCAGAACGGCTTCTTGTTCAGACATTTTCTAAGGGCATCAAAGGGCAACCAGAAAACTATGATGTAAGCCGCATTTGTGGCAGGTTTTTTAGCCACAGAGGAGAAAGCTAGTACAGAATTATTTGCTAAAGCCACAAGACAAAGTGTGATCATAGTGTCCACATGTCCTTCCATTATAGAAGGAGAGGGTGGCGCTAATCCACTGAAGCCCTTCCTTTGATGTGTACTGATCTTTTCTTTAAGGAGGCTGTCTCTTACACAGGTAGGGATTAGCATGTCGCCTGCCAGGACAAGCCCAGAGGCAGCATGACTTAGTGTTTGCTGATCATGACTCTTTAGAGTTCTGAGAACTCAAACTCTGTAAGAGTTACTCTGGAAGTTGAGCTGTGTGCCTCTGCCCTGGATTCTGCCACGCAGTAGAGAACTGTGACTTCTTCTTTCTTTGTGACTCTACATCCCCAAGGCTTATTTGCTTTTCCTCAGCCTTGAATGCCCAGAATCAAGCTGTTGGCAAATCGCCCTTCACACCCCAGCTTTTCAGCCTTCTCTCTCATTCTTGCTCCTTCCCTTCAGCATCCAGGAACAACAGTGTAATGATTCATCAGCCCCACTTCCTGCAAGTCATCATTTTCCCACGGTGAGTGACGGTTTACTCTGGGGGAAGGAGGAAGAATGTTGACTGGATTTTTTTTTCCCCTGCGGACAGAGAACTAACTTGAAATACTTTGTCTCCGTCTCCACGGTTATCTCAAACAGCAAGGTTAAAAGTATTTTAATTTGTGAAACCGAGACTCCTGAAGTCCATGTTATCTCTAGAGAACGAGAATATGATAAACCCAATGCATGTTTTGTTTAACAATTTTAATGGCAATTTTTAAAATTTCCTTCTTTAGTTTGACATGGGATGCCTGCTTGTCCATTACAGAAGCCAAGGGGCTGGAAAGGCCCTCACTGTAGCCCCATCCTACAGCTGAGAAAACTGAGGCCAAAGAACTTACATGATTTGTCTATTTCTACAGAGCTCTTCAGTGACAGATAAGTTAGGGCAGGGATCAGCTAATTTTGACTATAATTTTCCCCAACTTGTAGATGATAAACAGACTGAAGCTTATATGGACCAGGAAGGAATCCCATGGCTAGTGGCGTGGGCTGGTGGAAGTCGGTGACTGGTGTCTGATGGGACTGAGTGTGACTGACCCTGGGAGGGAGTGTGCTGCCTTCTGAGTTTTCTCTGAGAGCACGTCTTCGTTTTTAGAGAGGAGAATGAGGAAATCTTGTCTATTTCATCATATGTGTTGTAAGGACAGGTGAGAAGGCGCTCAGGGGGCAAGCACACAGTAGGTGGTCGATAATAGTTTTAATTAATACAGGTGACTCGGTAGCACGCTCCCTGGCTCTCTGGTCCTTACTTTCACCGGTTTCTGTTCAGCGAGACTGTCCTGTCCGGAGGGCTTTGTCAGGCTAAGTTTCCTTTGAAATTTGCATCTGAGTTGTCTCATTTCCCTGAAGGCCTGTCACACGCTCTGAGGTTGCTACAGAGCAAGATCTGAAACCTCCGGCCAGGGAAGTCCCATGGAGAAGCACTGCCTTCTCTTGTGGAGTCTATCTTTCCCAGAGAGCTGCCTCTCTGGGATGGTGGCTTGCAGGCTGTTGATGTCAGACCTAAGCAGTGCAAAGCGGGGTGGTGAGCAGGCTGGGGGTGGAGTTGGCTCTGCTCCTGACCCCATGACCTTTCAGCACCTCTTCAGATGCGCTTTCCCTTTCACCTTCCTCCCTTAGCAGTGGAAATTTAGAGGGTTCTGTGGTTCTTAGGAGACCCCGGGACTGTACATTCTGTGTCCTCACTTCCTCTACACATCACAGGGGTTTCCTAAGGCAGGTTCATTGTCCAGCACTACCACTGGTTCCCTCCCCTGCAATGGGGGAATTGCCACATAGATGCACGCTTCTTCAAATTCTCTTTTAAAGTCTCATTTGCATAAATATGTATCTGGTGTTTAGATTTCTTTGTTTTTTTTCAGTGTTTGTGTAATTTAAATTTAATTAAATGGGTTTATTTCTTTTGTTACAGTGTATGTGTTTGTATCTCTGTGTTTGTTTAAGTATGTTTGTGTAAGTGTGTGCTTGTATATGTCTCTGAGTGTATGTTTGTATGTGTGAATATGTGTGATATGTCTATGTCTGTCCATACGCATATATAGATGTGTGTATGTGTTTGTGTAGTATGTATGTATATATGGGTATGCGTGTCTCTTATGTGATATGTATGTGTGTGTGTTTTTGCAGTTTGTGGTGTAAATGTATGTGTGTATATGTATATGCTTTTGTATTGCATGTGTGTGTATGATGTATGTGTTTGTGTGTTCAGTGTACATGTATTATGTATATCTTTATGTGTTGTGTGTGTGTTCTTATATGTGTGTGGTATTCAGTTATGTGTGTACATGTGGTATATATGTATGTGTGTATATGTTTCTGTATGTGTGAGCCTGTGTAAAGTTTTATGGATGTGTGTAAATATTTGTGTATGTGTGTTGGCAGAGCTTTCTGTCCCACCTGTTCCTGCAATAATCACACAGAAACTATTATTTGCAATATTGTTTGGCCAATAGCTTAAGCATACTTCTAGCTAGCTCTCATATCCTAAACTAAACTATCCATAACCCATCTCCATTAATCTGTATATTGTCATGTGACTGTGGCTTACTGGCAAGGTTCTGGTGCGCTCCAGCAGAGGCGTCTGTCTCCTGCAGGCAGCTATATGGCTTCTCATTGACTCTGCCTTATTTCTCCCAGCATTCAGTTTAGTTTTCCTGCCTAGCTCTATTCTGCTAAGCCACTGGCCAAAAGAGATTTATTCATTAATCAATAAAAGCAACACATAAGACAGAAGGACTTTCCACACTATATGTGTGTGTGTGTGGTGTGTATGTGTGTATGGAATGTATAGTGTGCTTGTGGTGTATATGTATGATGGTAGGTCTGTAACTGTGTATGTGTATATATATTTGTATGGTATATGTGTGTGCATCTTTGCATATGTGGTATGTATATGTTTGCTTCATTTTGTCACCAGGGAAATCCCCTCTAGAGGGTATGTCAAAACACAACTGACCCATCTGTAGCTCATTAAAAGAAACAGAGCATTGTGCTAAGTGCTTTGGGAGGACATTGAGTAACATTAAATATTGCAAAAGCAAAAAGGAGGAAACAGGACCTGAGTGACAGCTCAGTTGGAGAATTCTTGCCTAGCAGCAGGGAGCCCCAGTGCACCCCAGCACTGGATAAAGTGGACAAGATGGTTTATGCCCCAGTACCCAGGGCACAGACACAGGAAAACCAGAAACACAAAGGTCATTCTTAGCTACGTAGTGAGTTTAATACCAACCTGGGATACATGAGACTTTATCTCAAAGTGAATAAAAACTAATTAATTAAAATAAAAATAAAATAAGAAAGGGACATATAGGCAACATATCCTTTTATTGTGGTTACTGGTTTTCTTTCAGGTGGTAACTAATTTGAATTTATTTTTTTGTTTGTTTTTAACATGGACTGTAGTTTCACTAGAGTCTGATTAGAGTTGTATTTACAAAACTGTCAGCAGAGTTTTTCTGTGCCATGGACACTCCCAAATAATTACTCAGGAACTTAATATTAATTGTAAATGCTTGGCTGATAGCTCAGGCTTGTTACTGGCTAACCCTTATAACTTAAATTAATAGATTAACTATTAATCTATGTGCTCCCATGAGACTTGTGGCTTTATCTGTCCTCCAGTATGTCTTGCTCCCTCTGTGTCTGCTGGTGTCTCCTCTGATTTCACCCTTCTTCATCCCAGCATCCTTAGTTTGGTTATCCTGCCTATGTTTCCTGCCTGGCTGTTGGCCAGTCAGCTTTTTAGTTAACCATTCTAGTGACAAATCTTTACAGTGTACAAAAGGATTATTACACAGAAAAAAAGTTCAAAAGAAAGCCCAACTGTCTCTCAGCACTTGGCAGGCAGGGGCAACATTGTGAATCTGAGTCAACCTGGGCTACATAGCAAGAGCTTATTGCAAAGCAAGGCAAGGCACCAACCTCCCATGGCTTTAATTCATTTTGCAGGCTTGCCCACGTCTCTAATCCCATATGGGTTTTCTTCCCAGGCGTACAATGAGCAAGTAACTGGAACTCCAGTTGTTCCTGCCATCACCCCCAGGAGCTGAGACTACAGGCATGCTCGATCATGCCTGAGATAGGCTCTATTTTTTGTGTAACTTCTTTTTTAAAGTGTTTTTAAATTAGCATATGTTATTTGTAGATAATGATGGGTTTTATTATAGCGTTTTTATACATGTAAATAATGGATTTAGATTATTTCTCTACACACACGTGTGTGTGCGCGCACACATATGCACATGTGTGAACCTTTCTTGTCATCCTTCTATTCTTGTTAACTCCTCTCCTCTTCCAACAAAACTACTTTTACGTTTCCTGTTGCATGTGTGTATACCTTTGTGTGTGTGTGTGTGTGTGTGTGTGTGCATGCTGTTTTTGTGTGTGTGTCTGTATGTGTGTATGTGTGTTTGTGACCCATACGTTTTATTCCAGCTGTTTACAGAATCATGTGCCCCTCACCAACGGCTACCTCACTGAAAAATTTCTCTTCTTCCCCATGTTAACTAATATCTGTGTATAAATCCTGAGGGAGGAGCAGAAACCCAGGAGCCCTGCCTCCATCCATGACAGAGGGCTAACTAGGCCCGTCTTGTGGGAAACTTGGCTGAGTAATCACATTTGTGGTGACTTCAACAGTGCGCAGTCATGCTGTTCTCCCCAGCGCCTGTCCTCTACATCTTAGGTCCCCCCATCTCATCTTCCCTTGTGTTCCTGAGATAGAAGTGGGTACTGCAAATGCCCTGTTTCTAGCTAAACACTCACTATTCATTTTATTCTCAGTATTTTGACCGATTGGGGTCTCTGTAGTCACTGTTGACCACTGCCGAAAAAAGAAGCTTCCCTGTCCAAAATTCGTAGTGGAACTGTTTTACAGTCATGACCACAGTTAATTAGAAAGGAGTTTAACAGGAATGTCATTTTGAGCAAAATATAAGCAGTAGTTTTTCTACTTGGGTCTATGACCCCCTTCCCCAAGTCATGACCTTTGACTGGGTTTATAGTACCAGATACCAACTCCTCTTGTGGAGCAGGCTTCAAGCCCAATCAGAAGGTGACTGGCTACCCTGACAGCAGGCTTTCCACTATTGTACCTGAGAGAGCATCTGATCTGGTTAGGTGGTCCTACCACAAGGTTCAAAGTAAGACAGTTGATAACAGCTCTCCGAGAGTGGTCTGTGGAGCACTTGGGAAGCCAGCCAGATGGAGGAGGCTGACAACTAAAATCCAGGTAGATTTCTCTGAGCTCTTGGGTGCTCAATAACAGGGCTGATTGCCTGCATAAGTAGAGGGTGGGCTCAAGAGAAGGAGGGATGGACTCATGTGGCTCCACTTCTGCCTGAGGAGTTATAGGCTAACAGTTACTAGAGGAGGGAGGTATCTCCATCTTATTCATGTGAACACCATTATAAAGCACTAGCCCCCCCCCCACCACTGCAAATAAAGAAGCTTTCCTAGGAAGATGACTAGGAAAAAGGAAGTGGACAATAGGAGCAGAACCAGGTAATGAGATGTGAATATCATCAACATACACTGTATACACATATGAAATATTGCCAAAAATAGAAGACTCCAGTATGACTTATGCATTTCACAGATATTTATTGAGTGCCTACTAAGTATTGAATGTTACTCTTGTGATGGAAGGCCTACCTTTGCTATGTTAAAGATAAAAGAAATTTTGGAGGAGGAAAGTTAAGTGGTGGATTTGTGATTCTTCAAGTGGCTCAGAGCCAATTAAAGAAAAAAATCCTTGCTATTGTTCATGTGTCTCTGCACTATAACTGAGGAAAAACAGATGCAGAAGAAATAAACTAAAATGAAGGACATGGCAAGCCTGGCTATGGGTTGGATTGTGTTAGGCAAAGTGGATCTCAACCTTCCCAATGCTGTGACCCATTAATACAGTTTCTCACGTTTTGGTCACCCCCAACCATAAAATTATTTTCACTACTACTTCATACCTGTAATTTTGCTACTGTTATGAATTATAGTGTAGATATTTGATATGAAGGATGTCTGATATGTGACCCCTGTGAAACGGTCTTTCAAATCCCAAGGGATCATGACCCACAGATTAAAAAATGCTGGGTTAGAGGATTTGACCCGAAGAATAATAGAAATTAGTTGAATCAACGGACATGGGATAGGTGGTATACTATCTAGAGTCAGCAAGCAAAAGTCTGTTTTGGGTAAGTGTGCATGTGTGTGCATGTGTGTATGTGTAGTGGGGATATGTGTGTTACAGTGAATTAGCTGGATTATTCTCTAAACAGGGAAAACTATTTATTTTTGGTTTTGCTTAGCACACAAAGAAATGGGTCTATTGTGAAATTTCAAAGATATGTATCATTACACTTTGTTCTGCTTTGAACATTTCTGCTTTTCATTCTTCCACTACATAGTTCTCTTCTGTTCTCATAAGTGTATATCATTAGCCTCTCTTATTTCTTCTCCCTTTAGACTTCTTCCTTTTCTCAATAATACCCTTTCTGCTCTCACACCCTACTCTCTCTATGTATATGTCTATATTACATATAAAATACATATTTATATATATTAAAATTTAAATCTAGATCCTTATATGAAAGAAAACACACAGTATTGGTTTTTGTAAGTCTGATTTATTGTATTTAATATAAAGTCCCAAGTTCTTCCTATTTTTCTGTAAACGCTGTCATTTCATTTTTTCTTCGCATCTGTACAAAATCCATTGTTCGCGCACACTATATTTCCCTAGCCATTCCTCTGGTGATGGACATCAAGTTTAGTTACAGACCTTGACCACAGTGAAAAGTGCAAGTGCAGGTGTGCATGGATCTCTGTGGTGTGCATGGATCCCTGGGGTGTGTATGGATCTCTGTGGTGTGCATGGATCTCTGGGGTGTGCATGGATCTCTGTGGTGTGCATGGATCTCTGTGGTGTGCACGGATCTCTGGGGTGTGTATGGATCTCTGTGGTGTGCATGGATCTCTGTGGTGTGCATGGATCTCTGTGGTGTGCACGGATCTCTGTGGTGTGCATGGATCTCTGTGGTGTGCATGGATCTCTGTGGTGTGCACGGATCTCTGTGGTGTGCATGGATCTCTGTGGTGTGCACGGATCTCTGGGATGTGTATGGATCTCTGTGGTGTGCACGGATCTCTGGGATGTGTATGGATCTCTGTGGTGTGCACAGATCTCTGTGGTGTGCATGGATCTCTGTGGTGTGCACAGATCTCTGGGATGTGTATGGATCTCTGTGGTGTGCATGGATCTCTGGGATGTGTATGGATCTCTGTGGTGTGCACAGATCTCTGGGGTGTGTATGGATCTCTGTGGTGTGCACGGATCTCTGGGATGTGTATGGATCTCTGTGGTGTGCACAGATCTCTGGGGTGTGTATGGATCTCTGTGGTGTGCATGGATCTCTGTGGTGTGCATAGATCTCTGTGGTGTGCACAGATCTCTGGGGTGTGTATGGATCTCTGTGGTGTGCATAGATCTCTGTGGTGTGCACAGATCTCTGTGGTATCCTTGCAGTGCTTCTTGGGTGTCCAGGACTGGTACAGCTGGGTCATTTGGTACCTCTATTTTTAGTTTTCAAAGACTGCTACACACTGATTTCCATAGTGGCTGCATGCATTCACATTCCCTCTGCAAGGCGATCAGTTCCGCTTTCCCCACATCTTGGCCAGCATTTGTTGTTTGTTGAGAAACACATTTCTGATGGTTTTACACAAAAACTGAAAATTATTGTTCATGTAGCTAAAAATGCCAGACTGACTTTGGCTGAAATGAAGATTTCTAGCAATGCTTCTTATGATTTTTGCCCTTCTCCATGTTTCTGCTTTACCATTTCCCCCTGGCTTCTATTTTTAGACAGACTTGCTCGCATAGTGGCAAAGATGGCCATCTGCAGCTGGTGGCTTAAATTCTGTTAACTTGTGAAGGCCCAGATGGAAAGCATATGCTTTTAAAAAACCAATTGGCCCAGCTTGAGTCATGGGCTTCCCCTTGGAGCCAGCTGGTGAGGCAATCCTCCATCCGAACCATATGGATTGAGATGGGGCTTCTCCAAGAGAATGAATGTGTTCTACTAGAAGGGGAACGTAGTCTTGAAAGACCCAAGGGTGACCACGACTATTGAGTCGTGGGTTGACCTTCTGCCGGTAAGAGAAGCGCTCTGCAGACCATAGTATCACAGTCCAGGCCTGTGCAGTTTCAGGAGCTTGCAGAATTTTGGAGTTACACTGCCCTGCTATTAAGCTTGACAGACTCCCACGCAAAGACTGCTCTAGGGTGTGGCATAATTGATATTGAGGACTGGAACTCTGGGGCCTTGTATCATCTGCTCCACGAAGGGAGTTCAGGTGGAAATAAAGCTTCAGTGTGTCTGATGAATGAATGAGCTGAGCAGCACTGTCTGAGGATGCAATGCTTGCCCTGCATGAGGGGTTATAGTAGTCATCGTCTTTCATTCTCCCAGTGTTTCTTCGTGGATAAGCCTGCTGAATCTGCTCTAGGAACAAAGTGAGCTTAGGACTGAGTATTGACAAGTATGAGAAGAGTCAGCTCGGACTTACCCAGAAGTTCCAGGAATCAACTCATCACTGGGATACAGAGCATGCTTAACTGAGTCTGACTTCTATGATGTAGGTGAGCCTTGTTTCTATGTGTTGCTTTCATTGGTTAATTAATAAAGAAACTGGTTGGCCTGATAGGTCAGAACATAGGTAGATGGAGTAGACAGAACAGAATACTGGGAAGAAGGGAAGTAAGGCAGACGCCATGACTTTCCTCTCTGAGACAGCCGCAGGTTAGAATCCTCCTGGTAAGCCACCACCTTGTGGTGCTACACAGATTATTAGAAATGGGTTAGATCGATATGTAAGAGTTAGCCAATAAGAGGCTACAGACAATGGGTCAAGCAATGTTTAAAAGAATACAATTTGTATGTTGTTATTTCGAGTGTAAAACTAGCCGTGTGGGAGCCAGGCAGGAACGCAGCCCACCCTTCCTTTTACACTTCTACATGAGTGCTGGGGATGCAAACTTGGTTCCTCTTCCTTAAGTGGCAAACCCAGCTCCTCTCTTGTTCACTCATAGTCTGATGTGTAACTATGATTCTTAAAGATAGAGTCCCTTCCTGGTATGGTTCCATGTCCCTTCCTGGTACGGTTCCATGTTGTATCTCCACAACAGCATGGGTTTCAATGGCAGTCAAGGCAGGTGGGAAAGATGCTGGGAGGGTATCTTGTCAACAATTAAATGTTTGTCTGAAAATGACATTCTGATTAAAAGAAGTCACATGGATAAAGCTAATTTCAAGATGATAGCAAAGCAAGATATTTCCATGTCCCAAAGGAAAGCTAAGGCATTGGTACATAGCACAGATGTTTTCTCTATGACCCCAGACTTGTAGGTGGAGAAGTAATTTCAATAACTTTGGAGTTAATACAAGCCTCTGAAATACTTAATACATTTCACACTTCTATTCCTCTTCCTTAACAACACTTGTGAGTTCTACATTCTCTTTGTATTTTGTTGGAATAGGTAAAGTCAAGGAAAGCATTATCATTAACCTATAAATTCATTTTGAATGCTGAATTCTTCAATTTGAAAAGGCTTAAAAGTCACTCGTGAATTCAAGCTAGCTAGTTATAATGAAAGCGAGGGCCCCCGTGCTCCTGCGTTAAGTGTGTATGTAGCAGCGTTAGTACAGAAATGGAAAGTCGGATCCATTTATTTTCCTGTACGTACCTTTCTCAGTCAGAAAGCCTTTGGCAACCGTCGCGTTTCTGTCGGCATTCTGTGGTGATTTAGATCAATTAATATCTACTCCTAGCAAAGTGTTGACAGTAAGTTTTTTTTTTAAATTCACAGGCTCCACACTTTCCAGTGTAATTGGCATACATGAAAGAGCTTTCGGTTTGCTGCAAGGAAGCCCCTTCTGTGAGGCTGGCGTGGGTGACCTTTTCACAGAGAGAAGCCAGACACAGACCAAGTGAGCTCTTCAACCCATGAGCTGTACCCAGAGGTCCCTCAAAACTCTGAAAAGAATTTCTCTGCAGTCCTATAGTTGGGCTTTGGGGAGAGTCCAGGAGAGTCTGATGGAGACTCTTAGAACTTCATGTGATGGTGGTTAAAGTCTCTGATAGTATACACACCCCAGAGGAAGCTGGTGGAAATTTATGTGGTTTGCGGGATAGGGGGACAGGATGACCTGTGAAGTGCTGCAAGTGTAAGTGTGAACCTGAGTGTGATCCCCAACATTCCTATGGAAAAGACAGATGTGGTGGCACCCATTTGGATTTCCAGCACGGGGGAAGGCAGAGCAAAAGCAGTTTCCAGGGAATGGATTTCTAGCTATACAGTATCGTAGCTTAATCAGCAAGAATCAGAACAGTGAAAGACCACATCTCTGAAAGTACAAGCTAGATGGAGCTTGAGGAATAACTCTTAAGACTGACCTCTGGTCATATGCCTACACACACACACACACACACACACACACACACACACACACATTTAAGCTGAAGAAGTTTTAGTGATATTGCTAAATTTTCTGAATAAAATTGGCTATTTATGAATCTGAAGTTTCAAAAGTAACAAACTAAAGCAAAAATATTTATTAAGACTGTCAAACCTGAGTGCCAATAACTTTTTAGCTTCTGTCAGCAGCTGGTGTTATAGTCCTCAGACCCTGGCTGCTGGGATATTTGGCCTTAGAGCCTGGCAGCTCACTGGGGTCCTCCATGTACCACAGCCCATAGTCTCTTCCCTCATATTTTACTGAACAAGATTTCACCCTTCCTTTGTCATGGGGTTCTCTTAACTTCTCCCTCCCTACCCCTTCCCGCCCCTGGCTGCCCCTGCTCTACTTGGTTTCTGTTCCAGGTCAATTCTTGAATTCTTAACCTATATTCTTCTTGCTTCCACTCTGGCAGTCATCACCACTGCCTCCTCATCAGCTGCTCCCAGCCTTTTCCATGACAGAGATCACAGGTAGAGAAGAAAAGACCATCCACTCAGGGAAGAGCTGTTTGTTTGGCTTGATAGTGCAATATCTGCCATCCTCATCGGGGGCTGTCTCCTGGCTCTCTCAAAAGCTGAGACTACCAATAATCAGAGAGGAGTGTTAGATTGTGTGTAGCATACAAGCATGGTGGTTGTAATTAACACCCAAACCAGCAGCACTTTCAGTTTGGGGAAGTGTAATCAGAGTCAAGCAGAGGTGTGTGTTCCTGTCTACAACTACAAGCCTTTTGCTGAGTCACGAAGGGTGTGTCCTTCTTTCTTTGGCCCTGATTAAAGATGTCTCCTTAAGGTCGGGAGCCGCCAGCTGTTTGACGTGGCTTCCAGTGAGGTCATGTAAAGCTCAGTGAGGCGTTGCCCTCCCTGGTGTAGTTTTCCTGCACAGGTGTAACCTATGCCTGGAACAGTCTCTGGAATCAGAACTCATTTCTTAAACATGGTTTGTCACATTGTCTTAGTCAGGGTTTCTACTGCTTTGAGAAAGCACCACGGCCAAAAACAAGTGGGAAGGAAAGGGTTGGTTTGACTAATACTTCTGTATCACTGTTCATCATTGGAGACAGTCAGGGCAAGAACTCAAGCAAGGGAGGAACCTGCAGGTGGGAACTGATGTAGAGGCCATGAATGGGTGCTGCTTATTGACTTGCTCTCCATGGCTTGCTCAGTCTACCTTCTTATAGAGCCCAGGATCAACTGTTCAGGGATGGCTCCACATACAATGGGCTAGACCCTCCTCCATCAATCACTAATTAAGAAAATTCTCTACAGGCTTGCCTACAGCCCAATCTTATGTAGGCATTTTCTGAATTATAGTTCCCTCCCCTCAGATGACTCTAGCCTTCGTCGAATCGGTGTAAAATTAGCCAACACACATAGTAAAAGGCTATGGTAGGGAAAGCTACTCACTTCATGGCCACAGAGTGGAGAGAGCCAGGCAGTGAAGATGGTGGGTGTCATTTCCTTCCTGAGAAAACATTCCATCTTGGAGAGAAGTTCCTTAAGACCCATTTTCTAAAGGGAAATCTCAGTGAGTAAACAGTTAAATAGCTTTAGGAAGTTCCTAAAACTGGCAAGATTCACTAGCCTTCTCCTTCCCTAAACTTATATAATCTCTACAGACTGTTGAAAGACTCTCTCAGATCATCTGAGTCTAGAGAAATAGTTATCCAAAATCTTGAGCTGCCTGGAAGTAGCAGTGTTGTGGTCCAAGGCTCCAGATCAACTCAAGCAGATACAAGAGATTCCCCAAAAGCAAGGTTTATTACAGGGTAGCAGAAAAGAGGTTGTGGGGGTGCCAATCAATCAGGGCTATAGAACAGACTTAGGAGTTGAATGTCACTGAATGCCAGTTGAACAGGTATTTAAGAACAAAAATCACGCTGACTGGTGATGGCACACGTCTTTAATCTCAGCACTTGGAAGATGGAGGCAGATGGATCTCTCTGTGAGTTTGAGGTTAGTCTGGTCTACAAGAGCTAGTTCCTGGAGAGGCTCCAAAGCTACAGAGAAACCCTGTCTCGAAATATCAAAAAAAGAAGAAGAAGAAAGAAAGAAAGAAAGAAAGAAAAGAAAAGTACAAAAATTCCAAACATTTGCACCAAGCTACCATTACAATTTTTCACCAATCAGAATTCAAAGATTAGGGGCTTCACTTAAGTGTTCCATCATTGTCAGGCAACATGCAATACAAGTTTTCAGTCAATCCATTAAAACTCAATTGTTCTTTTTGTTGTTAGGAACAGTCATAATGTTTCCAGAGAACTAATGATACATAAGTACTATTTCTATGGTATAAGGAGGAGATGGGTCTGCTATTGGAAGGTTCCCAGATTCCCTAGGGCTTGGGAGCTTGAACTTTGTTTCATCTTACAGGTAAAATGGGGTCTGAAATCAAAATGGCAACACTTAAGGCAAAGTATGATGTGGGATTCTTCTCTGTACACTGTGAATACCATTGTTTATTGTAGAATCTGCTTTGGGCCTATTGTAGTGCAGAATAGAGCAAGATAGGAATTCCAAACAGATGAGGAAGAGAGAGTAGGTGGAGTCAGAGAGAGCCATGTAGTCACCACAGGAGATAGATGCCGGACACTGGATGGATCCTTACCGGTAGGCCACAACCACGTGGTGATACACAGATTAATAGAAATGGGTTAATTTAAGATCTAAGAGCTAGCCAATAAAAAGTGAGAGCAAATAGGCCAAGCAGTGTTGTAATAATACAGTTTCCATGTGGTTATTTCAGGTCTAGGTGACTGGGAAATGAATGAGCAGACTCTGATTAGAAAAGTGCTTTGCATATTCCCACCAGTAGCTGTCACTCATGTTGGAGTGGGCATTTGGTGGTGTAACTATCTTTGGGACTCTGATGATGTCCTTATTTTAGTTTAGGGTATGAGCAGAGAGGCAACATGATTTTGGCATAGGCAAAGGCATAAGCTAAGAGCTCAACATTAAGAAGGTACAGTGCCCATTTAATGTTGGAAAAATGCTTAGATAGAATACAATAAAGACTGTGTGATGCAGAAGGCTTGCAGGGATCTTTTTAGACTTGAATTAGAATGATTGTTGATTTGGTGTTTCGTGTTTTGGAGGTATAAAATCATTTATCTGTGGATATATCCATTGGACTAGGGTGTCAGCAATGGGCTGAGGTATGAGTTCCTGAACTAGCCTTGTGAATACAGAGACAAAGAGATATGGAAAAAGCGAAGCTAGCGCTCATTGATTGGTGGTTATTAAGATCTAGGGGAGGATTTGGACACTGGCTTGACATTAAACTCAACTTTAGAGGCCAGGAACAATGTCTTAATTAAGGTTCATTTACTGCAATGAAAAAAAAGATTTATTAGGCTTACACTTCATTGTTGTTCATCACTGAAGGGATTTAGGATAATGACTCAAAACAGCAGGATCCTGGAAGCAGGAGCTGAAACAGAGGCCATAGAGGACAGTGGCTCACTGGTTTGCTTCCCATTGCCTATTCAGCCTACTTCTTTATAGAATCCAGGACCAGCAGCACAGAGGTGGCACCACCCACCATGGGCTGGGCCCTCTCTCAATGATCAGTAAATGAGAAAATACATTACAACTGGATCTCATGGAGGCATTTCCTCAACTGAGGCTCCTTCCTCTCTCATGACTCTAGCTTGTGTGAAGTTGTCACACAAAACCAGCTAGTACAAGGGGATGTGATGATTCTGGCTTGAGTCATGTAGAATTTGAGATGGTTGTGAAATATCCCATTAAGATGTTCAGTAGACTACTGTGGAGTTTAACACTAGAGGAGAGATGTCTCAGTGTCTGTTCTATTACTGTGAAGAGACACTGAGTTCAGGCAACTCATAAAATAAAGCATCTAATTGGGAGTTTGCTTACAGTTTTAGAGGGTTAGTTCATAATCATCATTGTGAGAGGCAGGCAGGCATGATGCTTTACATCCTGATCTTCCAGCAAGGAGAGAGAGAGAGAGAGAGAGAGAGAGAGAGAGAGAGAGAGAGAGAGAGAGAGAGAGAGAGAGGAGACTGCTGGCATGGACTTTTGAAAACTTAGAGCCTACTACTTGGAGGGGACTAAGCATTCAAATAGATAATGACCTGTGAGAACCATTCTCATTCCAACCACTGCAGATAGTAAATATGAATATTGAAAATTGGTAGCCACCGGGGTACAGATGGTAGTGAGTTATTTTATTTCAGGTGGTTGCTAAAGGAGAAAGACCTGGGTACATGGAGAAGAGTATCCACGACCATGATATAGGCCACAGGCTAGAATAAGTGGGAACTGAAAGAGGAGAGATACGCAAAAAACACCAGAGAGCCCTTGTGAAATGGCCTAACCCAAGAAAATCATCATGAATCTAAGCATAGGTGCATTTTAAAATATATCTACTATGAGAAATCAGGGTAAGTCAAGGGAAATTAGGAACTAGTGGAGATATACAGGCTTTCCTTGTAATGTCCATAAAAGGGATGTGTGTGCATGAGTGTGTGTGTGTGTGTGTGTGTGTGTGTGTGTGCGTGTATGTGAGTGTGTGGTTTTTTGGGATATAGGAAAGAAAGCAGGAAACTTGAGGCAGGCATTGTTTCTATGCCTGTGAATTAGACATACATGTAAAATCTATTCAGATAACATTTATTTATAATCAATGCATGGAATATTTATTCTAGGCCAGAGTAGGGTATACAAAAAGTGGATTCTGCATATGTCTCCTGGATCCTGGTAATCCAGCTCAAGAACTGCCAGCACACATTGGTAAGTACCAGTGTTTACACAGAAAGTCAGAGCTGTACGAGGTTAGAGGAAAGAGAGGCTGATTTCACTGACATCATGCAACAAAGAGACGAGGAGACAGTGCACGGCATCTAGTTCCTTGTGCTAGAATTTTTCCAGATTAGGAGTGTTAGAAAGCTTCTCTGAAGATAGAATCTTGGTCTTGCTCTCCAGCATGCCCTTTCCTGAATTCAGCAGGATAATCCTGGCTTTTCAAAAGTGCCTCTGGCTCTTCAAATCAATATTCATCCTGAGCAGGAACAATCAGTGTTTGTCTTTCATTAGTCACAGATTCGACAGCTCAGAGAGAGCGAGCCAGCAGTGACTTCTCTATCACCGCTCCACTCACCGCCTTCCCTGGAGAAAGCCTCCAACTTCTTGCAGGAAGAACAGGCAATATATTTAGCAACAAGTCCCTCCTTGCCCTGAAGTAAGCCAGAGACAAACGAAAGCTCAGCAAAAGCACCAGGAACTTGTGGGGCTTGTTACTTGGCAACTGAGATCTGAGCTGTTAAAATACTAAATCTACATTTCTTCATGATTTTTAAAATGCAATGCATGGTATTTTCTTTTCTAGGAGGGAGGAAATAGAATTACTATGGTCTCAATTGCTCATTATTAAAGGAATCCCAGACTCATGATAATTTTTATATTGCTATCTATAGTGGTTATTTGTGCATCTATGGTCTCCAGGTGATTCAGCAAGTCTTGTCAGGGGTGCAGAGACCCCAGGAGAAAGCCACACAAATACCCAGACTCGAAAGAATGTTGTCAGGAAGTGAGGGATGCTGTCTTAGAGGTGGTACAGGGTGACATCATGGTTGGGATGCAGAGAAACTGCTGCATCTGCTCCACTTCTAGAAGATTCCTTCCTCTAGGCCTAAGCCCATTCCTTTGAATTTCCCCTGACTCTATACCCAGGGCCTGAGTATGTACCAGTATGTCATGCATGACTCCCCAAATGCACTTTAGGTCACTGACAAGAGTGAATAAGCTATGAAAAAAAAAAAGAAGACAAAAGACAAAGTATTTTTATAGCTTTTTGGAGAAAGTAGAATTGAGGGTGCTTTTTTGGTTTGTTTTTTAATAAGACTCGGTTGAATTTTTGTGTCTCTGGATCCCAAGCAACTCAAAGGGGGCTAGGTATGCTGAGCGCTCTGGATTCCATCAAGTTTCTTTTCCTGCCTCTGCTGTCATTACAGGGTTGTTACAAAGACTTGGGATCCTGCAGCCACGTTCCACAATGGTGAGTCAACACAAGGGAACTTCCTAGGGTCAAATATTCTCACCATCTGGCTGATAGCAACTCTGTGCTCGAGCAGCTATTTTCTGAGGGTTTGGAAGATGGAGAAGGTAGGTGATCATGTTGTGACTTCCTATGGCATACTAGACAAGGAAAAACCATACTCTGCTTTTATTGAGAAATAGTAGAAATTATTTCCTTTGGTTAAATCAGGAGGGTGCACTATTCCAAGGTGACACTTGATCAGAATGGAAGGCTTTGTTGTTGTCTTCCCCATTATATCTGCAACTATGGAGAAGGGGTCAGGGTATATAACAGGTACGAAATAAATCTCTGTTGAAGAAATAGCTTACAGAGTATACTATGTTTGCACAGTAGAAAAGGGAATTGATTTGTCTGATATTGTAGGAAATTACATTCTGACTCAAGTCACTTGCCTATTTTTCTAGACAAGGATTTCAGAATATGACCATTTGTATTTCATATATTCTGTAATACTGAATGTTTTTTTATCTGTTGGACAAAAATGTTATCTAAGGATCCTTTCATCTAAAAGTTACAGATCTGAAAATGCAGGTTTTCTTATGCTTCTTCCATTAGAAACACCCAGTAACTCTTGTCAAAACACACCTTTTGGCCCATTGGTTCCTATGGGGAAAGCTATAGGACATCCCGAGAGAATTATACCAGCGTCTCTTTGGTGGTTGCCCAGAGCATCACCAAGTATGGAGAAATGATCATTGCTGCACTATGAAAAGTTGTAGCAATTATCTGTTCAGATAATTCATAGGCAAGAAAAACCTGCCCATTATTAATCACTGTATGGGTGTGGGGTAGTACCATCACATATGGAATTTGGAATGCAATTGAGAGGACAGAAATCAGTGACTGGTAATTACAATTTATGGGACATGATGTGAAAGACTGGGGTCTTGCTCACCAGGGGGGAAACACTAGTCAGGCAGAGGTTGAAGGTGGGGCTTTTCTGATCGGAAGCCAGGCAGCTTATTCCTGTCCCAGTCTCCTCTGGAAGACCCAGACCATGTGCATGCAGAGCAAGGGCACACATTTCAGGTGGAGGGCAGGGACACGGCCCCAATCCATGAGTCACAACCCCAGAGCATTTGCACATACAGAAGAGATATGGACTTTAGAATTTGCTTAAAATAAGTCAGGAGAGACAGAAGGGTACGGATAAACCAGACTCTCTGTATGAAGCAAGGATGGCCCATAAAAAGGAGTTAGGCTTTGCCCTCTAGTGTAGGTTTGCAATTTTATGCAATTTTATGCAACAAAATGTTTAGAAAAGATTTCTTCTTGGCATGGTCTTTTCCTGGTTTAGTTTGTGACCACTTTTTACCATTTGTTCTCTTAGCCATGTTGGAAACCAGCGTTTGGAGGAGCACAGGGTTGGACCAGTGTTTGGAGGAGCACAGAGTTTGAAACATTTGGAAGTGAGATCAGCAAAGTTGATGTCCTCCATACAGGATAATTTCTGAGCTAAAAATGGAGGATTTTGTGTTTGGGGTTTTGATATTTTCTTTATTTATATTTTGATGGGACCTTAGCTGTGTAGCTCTCAGTGCAAGTGCAAGGTTTTCCTGTCCCATTCCTCTAAGCTCTGGAATTCTAGATTTCATCAGTTTTTATAAAATAATGGAAATAGAGCATTTTAGGAGGTATGACAATGTTCAATAAGAAAACATTCTCAAAGTATAATTTATGTAATAAAATTAATATATTGTAAATATATGCACCATAACATCTTGGTTCTCTACCCTGAGCAAGAATAGAATATTCAACTTCTTCAGAATTTTCAGTATATCACTTGTGGTCAGTTACCTCCATCCTTAATTTAGGAAACTGCTAAACTTACTTTAATTATTATAGATTACATTTTCTTCTTCTCAAAACAATTGGGTTGTATTCTTTTACTCAAACTATGGATACAGTTTATCCCTGTGATGATATATATTGGTATAGTATCAAGTGACTGTCATGTTATATAAATAAATGCAATTTATATATCCATTTGTTGGGCATTGGGCTGATTTTTAGACTTGGTCTATTATGAACAAAAAGGTTGTTCACCTTCAGATGCAACTTCTTATGTGTGCACATGTGTTTTCTCTTAAGTAAACAGTTGAGTAGTGTGCTAAGGGCATTTGACCTTTGTAGAAACCACCAAACTTTGCTTTGCAAAGTATTTGAAGCATATTGTATCCTAACAAGCAGTACATGGGGACCTTATCTCTATATCCATACATGAAATTTGGTATATTTAATACAGTCAGGTTTGAAATTTAAGTCAGCCAGGGTAGTGCATACACAGTAATATCACAATCTAATCTGAATTTACACTTCCCTGACGACAAATGTTGAACTCTTGAATGACTATATATTCTGACAAGTTCATTGACATCACTGCAGGTCATGTGCTTATGATCCCAGCACAGGGAGATAGCAGTTCTAGGCTAGGCTGAGCTACAAGGCAAGACCTGTTCTCCAAAAATAGACAAGCTAAAAACAAAACAGTCTTTTTCTATTTTGTATATGTTATACTGTCCAATGGTTGAGATGAAAAGGACTTTATGTATAATGGATGTACTTCATGATGCTCTAAGATAGAGAACGAATTTAATTGTTTTTAATACTGTCTTTAATGCCCTTTCCTGCCTCAATCCAATAAATCTTTGCCTACCACATGATCTAACATATTTTTACACTCTCTATTCCACCCCCTGCTCCCGTGACTGCATAGGAAGTCTGAAGTCAAGTTCTGTAAATTTTCTTTATAAGTACGAAAGACCCTCCCTATCCCCCATGTTTTTGATGTGCTTTTGAGAATCAGCTTGTCACTTTCTGTTTTATGAAAGGGTCTGGCGGGTGTGTGATTTATAGCCCATTTTCAAAATTTTCCCTAGCAATGCCATAGCTTTATGTACGAATGTATTAAATTCATACCTAGGGTTTTAGGTCTTTTGAGAACATTGTAAGAGTATCCTTTTGACATTTTATTTTACAGACATAATGGCATGCTTGTAATCCCAGCATTCAAAAGGCCGAGGCAGGAGGACTGCTGAAGGTCCAGGGCTACATGAGACTGTCCCAAAGTCAACAAACCAACTTCCAGTTTTGTCTTCAGAAGGAAATTTATGATTGCTATATTGAGGTTAGAGAATATGCTCACAAATCCGAAACGGTATATCACTACCATCCTCATGAGTTAGCACTTACCCTTATCCAAAGCTAAACTGAGGCTTTTACAGCTCTTGACAACAAGGCATCCAGACCGGAAATCCCTTGAATTAAGCTCTGCCTCCTGTTCTTCTGACTATGCCTATTCTCATAACTTCAGATGACTCCATAGTTTCACACTGCACACAAGTAGGAACAAAATAATCTGAGAAGGATACAGAGCCTAGATTGGGGAGGGGGAGAGGAAACGCCCTTGGAAGGATGACCCTAAGAATTCACCTCTATATTTTTGGGAATCCTTTTTGAATAGTTATGCAAATACAGCTTTTTCCTTTTAGTTTGGCATAGTAGGAAATGGGGAAAGGGAGCATTGACATAAAAGAGATAAGCAGAGATGTTGAGATGGCTCAGTGGGCAAGAGCATTTGTTGCCAAAATTACCCACCTAAGTTCCATCTCCTGACCTACATGGTAGAGAAAGAGAGTCAGATCCTGAAAGTGGTCCTCTGACCTTTACACATGCACCATGGTGTGTGTGCCACCCCTATAAATAAATAAATAGATAGATGGATGGATGGATGGATGGGTGGGTGGGTGGGTGGATGGATGGATGGATGGATAGATAGATAGATAGATAGATAGATAGATAGATAGATAGATAGATAGATAGATGTTAGATAAATGTGACAAATTGTATCTTCTAAAAATTAAAAATAAGGCAGGTTTCTACTGTGTGCCTGCCAGGGCCTTACACATGGATTTCTTTTTTATCTCGGCTACAACCCCATGAGGGTACAGCAGGAATCCTGAGATAAGAATTATTATCTTCCCTTTGCAAGTGACAACTAAGCTTCAAAGAGATTACATAATGCACTAAAGGTTCTTTAGTTTTTAAGTGTCTGTCTCTTAAAGTCTTCATTTTCCATAGAGCAAACTGTCTAAATGAGAAGCCGGTGAATGTCCAAAAGGGGTGAAAGGAAGGAACGAAGGAGACCAGAGGATGTGGGGCATTTAAAACTCACTCCTGGGCCTCTGGATTTGCCTGACTTTTCTTTGTATGATCACCCTTGACCACCAAACCCTCCCAGTCCTCAAGAAGCCTGACGGGTCACAGATGAAGCCATACTCCTCGCTCATGGCTAGGGTGTTTGCATAGATTTCACATTTGTTTTCAGTGGCTGAAGGCAAATCTTGTTTCTAAAATACTTGGCCATGCTAGACCCATGGTAGGTGCTGAAGAGGAAGTAATAACACAAGCCCTGCCCTCAGATTTAGGACAGGGTGGATACCCAGGTAGAACACCCAAGGTAATTTACTGACAAGGCAGGGAGTGTCATATGGATGCCCAGACATTCATGCCCTAGGAATTGGAGGGCACTGAGAGTGGGAGTGGGTACCTGGACTTTGACTGGTAGGTAGGGTTCGAGTAGGAGAGAAGGTATATTTCTTGAATGGAAATGATGTTACGGGGATCAGAATGTATGTTCTCTGCTGAAGCAAGCACAAGCAGGGCACATGTCTGGAGGGCTGCACCATATGTGAAGCTGAGCCTGAGGTCTGGAGATAGATTATCTAAAGCATAATTGAGCACCACTGACCATCTTTGAGATTCTAGCCATTTAACAAACCACACACACACACACACACACACACACACACACACACACACACACACACACAGAGAGAGAGAGAGAGACAGACAGACAGACAGACAGACAGACAGACAGACAGACAGAAAGACACACACACACACACCGTCTTATATACACATGAACACAAAACACATTACTCATGTGTGAAACGGCTGCAGCAGCACAGCAGTGGTGTTGATTACCTATTGCTGCAGGAAGGCTCAGGAAGCATGCAAGCGCTATTGCACCATCTTCACAGAGCAAACATGGATTCGGGTTCCTGATGTAGTCATCAGTAAAGGTGTGTGTCTGGAGAAGGCAATTCACTCCACTCTTTTTTTTTTTTTTTTGTCTGTAACTGTCCTTGCTTTTTCCCCTATGACTTCCCTAGCAAGGTTAATCCTTTCATTTGGCCCTTGCTTCCTCTGCATTTCTTACAGTTTGTTCTTGGAGGTTGTGACAGATCTTCTGCCTTTCATTTCATCAAACATTTGTCTTTGAGAGAAGAGGTGGATAAATCTTCCTCTCTTGCATTGTTCCTATTGTAGAAATAAAGGGCTTTGCTTTTTGCTCTCTACTTAAATTGAGAAAGGACTATTTGCTTAGGATTTTTCTCATAGTGTTAGGCAGGTAGCAACACGTGGCACACTAGGGTATGAGGATGTGCAGTCTTTAGCCTGAGAATCTGAAAATCTTAACTCAAATTATGCAATCTATTAAACAAATGCTTGCTCCTCAATATTAAATAACTTACTTCAAATGGGAGAACCAATTCAAAGAGGAAGGAAATGATCATAAAAGGAACAATGCTAAGAAGGATTGTCTTATTTCAAAATACAGATCATGGCCTTATCCATTCATCCTTCCATTCACCCACCCATTTATCCATCCTTCCATCCACCCCCCACACACCTACCCATCCATTCATCTATCCGTCCTTCTGTCCATCTGTCAGTCCATCCATCCATTCATCCATCCATCCACCCATCCATCCATCTATCTACCCACCCATCCATCTATTCACCCACCCACCTATCCATCCATCTACATCTATCTGCCTACCTACCTGTCTGTTCATTGTCTGTCTATCTATCTATCTATCTATCTATCTATCTATCTATCTATCTATCTATCTATCGTCTATTATTTAATTGGGGACTTGCTTATAGCCTCAGAAGACTAGACTATGATCATCATGGTGAGAAACACGGTGGCAGGCAGACAGGCATGGTGCTGAAGCAGTAGCGGAGAGTTTACATCTGATTCACAAGATGGAGGGAGAGTGAGAGAGAGAGAGAACCTGGAGTGGGCTTTTGAAACCTCAGAGTTCAGCCCCAGTGATACATCTCCAGGAAGGTCATACCTCCTAACCGTCCCTAAACAGTTCCACCAACTGGGAACCAAACATTCAAATATATGCACATATAGGGCCATCTTCATCACAGGGTCTTACCAGACAGCTTAGGATAACCTTGAACATGCAATTCTCCTGCCTTAGCTTCTAGAGTGCTGGGATTACCAGTGTATGCCACCACACCAGGATTGCTTTAAAACAGAACAGAGAAAAAAAATGGTAGTTTCAGTGCTGTATTTAAAAACCCGTGGTAGCCAAGCATGGTGGTGCATGCCTTTAATCCTAGCACTTGGGAGGCAGAGACAGGAGGATCTCTGTGAGTTTGAGGCCAGTCTGGTCTACATAGCAGGACAGTCAGGGCTACATAGAGAGATTGTGCCTCAAAAAGTCAAAATAAATAAGTAAGGCTGTGGCATATAAGCGAGCACAGACACATATTATTTAAAGCTGGAGGCTAGTGGGGGGAGTGGAAGGAGTGCACTGCCAGCAGAAGGGGAGCAAAGACGCCTGGGCTCTGCTCTGCTCTTTCGGCACCTGCCTGCACCTCTGTATTCCTACCATTGGAGGTACACCGCCGGGAGGTGGTGGAAGGAAGTGCCCAGGGAGAACGCTACAGGCGCTGCAGATGGAGAAGAGCCTGAGCGAGCTCTGCATTTTATGAGCTGCCAAGCTTACTGCTGGCTGGTGTTCACATTAACAGAGGAATGTGCTTTTAATATTTAGCTCATGCTGCTGGAATATACATTTAAATAAGAGACATGCAGGCTCTGGTATGATTTGTCTGTGTCAACTTTTGTGAATATATATACGTGCACACACACACACACACACACACACACACACACAGACGGCGTGGATGGGTGTGTCAAACACTCTTAACGTTTTCCAGCTTAGATGGTTGAGAAGCCTTGATTAAATGCCAAGAACAACATATATCTATTGGGCAGAAGGAGAGGATCAAGAAGATGGCAATGTTTACAGCGGTAAGGGATACCCACTGTGCATGGGCCGTTTGTGGACACGGATGGAGACGGAAGTACCACATGGACAGCTGCAGCATCAAAGAATCTTAGTGACCTAGATTCAGCTATAGATCATGAACAGCTCAGGCCGGTGTGGCCAGCTCTGTACCACCAGCCTGCCTGCAGTTCCTCGGGCTGCCTGGCAAATAGCGCTGACCCATTTCACCATGACAACCTGGGCTGCTCCTACCAAAGGCTGTGTAAGCCAGGAAACGCTCCCTGTCAGTCAGCATTTTAAAGATTCCAAAATTAAGTTTACTCAGAGGTTTCAAAATGTACATTTGGGAAATCCAGTTAAGACAGCTATTCTTTGACAGCCGCATTGGACAAGCTGGAGAAGAAGGATGAGAACAAGCCACTGTTAGCCTTTTCCAAGTTCTGCGCTATCAGCACAAACAATCCATTTTATGTCTCGCTCAGCCAATGGTATCACGATAAGCATGCAGCAAACTGAAATGAATTGGTCATTCTCTCTTTGCGAACACATAGGCTAAAAGGCTAAGGGATTTCTCCCAGTGCTATACGTATTCTGATCTTTTAAAACAGAAAATATAGAATCAAATAATTTCGCAATAAGTAAATGGAAAGGTTTAAAATGGATTTATCACAGCCTTGGCTCCGTCTTAATGCATGCAGAATTGAGTTTCACTAGAGCCCTAGAATAGTGTGCCCCTTGGGGGGTGGGAGAAATGGGTCTGCACTTTGGTAAAGGAATTCCATTTAGGGAAAGCAATTTAGGAAAATCAGGCCCTGGTATGTGCATGTGATCACATTAAAATGCAACCTCTGCTTGTCTGATGAAAACCACAGCTCAGAAGTGAACACATTTGCAGGCCTTTACGCCGAATGCTACTCACGGCTGGCGGCATGGTTTTCTGTGGTTTGGTTAGCTCAGGAAGTTCAGTCTGAGAGCCTCCTGAGCTCTTCTGTTTCTATCACAGGGAAAGAAGTCACACCAGGCTAAAGAATGGTTCAGGGTTTATGACCAAGGGTGTTTCTTAGCCCTGGGCCAGATGAGTATTTACTCTGGCATAATAAATTAATGCAAGCATTTTTGCTTGTTCGTTTGTTTCTTTTGGAAATGGCCTTACTTTTTTAGGGGTGCTAGTTTATTGGTTTTGCTTTCTTTTGTCATCCTGTTGCAAAATAAGGCTCTCCTGGGATAAGGAAGTTTTAATTGAGAAAATTCATTTATCAGAATGTCCTACAGACAAGTCTGTGAGGACATTTTCTTAATTAGTGATTGATTCGAAAGGGCAGTGCCATCTTTGGGCAAGCGGTCATAGGTTGCATAAATACCAAGCTGAACAAGCCATGGAGAATAAGCCAGCAAGCAGGGTTTCTCCGTGGTTTCTGTTTCAGTTCCCGCACTCATTTGCCTCTGCATTAGACTCAGAGTAGGACATGGAAACTAAATAAATCCCATCGTTCCTGAATTGTTTTCAGTTGTGGTGCAGTATTACAGTAGCAGAAACAGCTAGGGCACCAGGTCAGCCTTGTGCATGCTACATAGGCCGGGCACTTTCACTTTGGGGGGGTGGGGAGAGAAAAAAAGCAATGGTTAAGGAAAATCAGCAAAAAACAATGCACGGAAACATACAAGTGAAACAACTACACAACTTGGAAAAGCAGGTCCTTCGTTTACTTCTTTAATGGCAGAGATTTCAACACACTCTCTCTCGTTATCTCTTATTCAGCATTCTTTAGCTCTTGAAATCGAGTTTCTTTCTTCCTGTGGCAAAGACACAGTCTTCTGTACCAATCCCCAAGTCCCGAGGTCATCTAGTACCAAATCTCTATCTTGTGTCAAAAGATTCACTTCCTTTTGGAGATGTGTCTAACTCTCTCTTCAGCTCTGTGCCTGCTGCTTTTCACCCCACGGCTCATTGCTAGTCAAAGATATATTGGGTTATCTAAGTACTTGTTGCAAATTGATTGATATTTCAAAAACAATAAACATTGACATCTATTATTTGACTCTCAAAACAATTGAATATGAAAATACATCAGAAAGATAGATGTTTCTCATGACAAAAAAATTAAATAAGATTGTAAACGGGAGGACCATACACTCTCCCCTACTTGCCTCTGTCTTCCTTATCTAATTACAAATAGTACCCTCTTTGGGGCCTCGTTTCCATGGTGACTTGATGTCTGCCTAACCATCATTTCAGAACCATCTCCTTAGGCATCTGCAGTTCTGTTTGCTGTGTGTGATGCAGTTTTCTCAGAGTTGATTCTGTTCAGGAAACTGCAGTTACCGCCTTTTGCCAGAAGCTCTATGACTTTCACACGTATGATTAAGGTAGATTTGAATTGATCATAGGAGTGAATTGAGAGCATTACAGGCCAAACTGGAAAACAGGGGAGGCTCAGATTGCTGTCTTGTTCTCTCCGGGGTAATTTTCTGGGCTCCATTCTCATTAGCTCTGTGCTTTCCTCTAGACTTCCTGTACCTCTCTAGCGGTCACTCTACTGTTTCTGTTCCAGGGGAAACACAAGCATGCTCTTCAATCCTGTACTGGCTCCAACACACAAATAATTAACAGGAGCTTTAAAGTTTAGGTTTATGATTTCATTCTTTCTTACTCATTTTTTTCCTTCTCTGAAGAGTTCTTTGCAAATTTTAAAGGTAAAAGAAATTGCAGGGCAGAGAGAAGACTTTTTGTTTGAGTTTTTGGTGCCCATCTCTAAAAATGACTTCAAATTCCAAACTATGGTCATGCCATTGACTCCAGTAAAAGCCAGTAGGTCACCAAACAAAAGACTTAAGTTCCTGAAAGGGACTGGTAGGGGATGCCAGGAACAGGAGGGAGAAATGAGAAGACAGTGGGTAGAAGAAATCAGAGCGCATTGTAGATGTGCACGAAACTGGCAAAGAATAGATTTGTTCAATAAAAAGGGGGTGGGGGAAGAAAAATCACATTCTTCCATTGCTTATGTGGAAAACAAGAAATATTCATGGTCTTCTCAATGCCAGGCCTTATAGAAAAGGATAACATGTGTAGGCCACAGTTAGGTCACTTCCTTAACTGAACTGTCTTTCAATGGCAATCTCATTGTTTGATAATTACTTTGATTGTATAAGGAATAGAGACTCATAATATGAATACATTTCACTGGAATATATTATCTCCTATAGAAATTGTCAAAAAATAAGAAAGGTTATTTTATCAGATTCCTCAAGATCTTTCTGATAAATGTGAAAATGTCTCTCTCCCATTTTTTAATCACGATCTATTTATCAACTTTTGTGGTTTGCTTTGCCAAGATACTCAGTGTGATTATTGTCTCTGGGCAGGTTTCTGTATTTCCAGGTCTGAAGTCCTGCATAGCTTTAATGGAGTTTACTGTCTAGACATGCAGTGTCTTATGAACTGAATCATCTTTGTGATTTGTCCATGGTTGCACTGAGGTTTATTATTTAGGTATTTAGTTATGAGAAATGACCGGCTGGTCTTGGAAATACCAACACACCCACTGATGGGAAGGAACCACCAGTCTTGACCTGCAGAAGTATGGAGTTAGCTTGAGAAGTTTTACATTTTTCCTGCTGCTAGAGATTAACCATAGACCATTGAGCCTTTTACCACCGAGCTATATTCCTAGATATCTTTTTACTTTTAAGTCTCACTAAGTTGCCCAGGCTGGTCTTGAAGTCATCTGCAGCCCAGACAAGCCTGGAACTTGTCATAGTTCTTCCTCAGTCTCCAAGTAGCTGGGATGACAGGCCTGTGTCACCAGGTGAGAATATTTCATATTTGTGTAGGCAAGAGTCATGTGAGTACTGTGTTTGAGTAAAAAAGTGGATGGCCTAGGGTTTCTGTCACTGTAGTAAAACACCATGACAAAAGCAATGATCACACAAGAAAATGCCCCTATAAATGTGCCTATAGGTCAGTCTGATGGGGGCATTTTTTTTTCTACTGATGCTTCCTCATCCTAGAAGAACCCTAGTCAAGACAATTGTCTTTTTTTTGTTTGTAATTTTTCATAAGATATGGTTTTGATGCATGTATTATTCATATTCTATGTAGTTATCTTAGTGATGGATATGGTAGTTTGAATTAGGATACCCCAATGGGTTCATATATTTGAGTCCTTCATCCCCAGCTGGTGGAATTGCTTGGGAAGGATTGGGGGTGTTTGATGAGGTAAGTCACTGGACCTATGCTTTGAGGTTTCAAAAGCCCATTCTGCTCCCAATTAACACTAATGCTATGCCTGCCTACCAGCCTGCTGCCATGCTCCCTGACACCTTGGCACTCATGACACTGTAAGCCACCAATAAGCTCGCTCTATAAGTTGCCTTGGTCATGGTGCTTTGTCAAGGAAGGTAGAAGAGTCACTAACACAATAGATAAAATGGGTTTTACTTTGCTCTTAAATGTAATATTTTCCTCAGATATGTTTTCTTCTTAAAATACATTTTATGTTATTTGTTTTAATTTGATTGTTCTTCAGGTAGAGTCCCACGTAGCTGAATCGATGCTGCCTCCCGTTATCCAGAAAGCATTGTTTCAGTTCTGTTCTCTGAAGGTGTGACTTCCAGCACTGATTTCATCCTAGTCTAGTCCAGGCAGTGATGACATGACATTTCTGTGAGACAGAGCACATGCTTCAGGAATATGAAGGGTTTCTGACTATAGTTAGGAAAATTTCCTGACCTGAAGGATAGGCTTCACTTTGGTAAAGATGAATGAGCTGTGTAGGTGCAATAGAAACCACATCTGCTCACAAAGGTCCGGACCAGAAAGCATTCCACATTGCAATTAGAGTTCACCCTTGATCTAAGAATCAGGAAGATTTGAGATAGAAGAGTAGTCAAAGGCCAAACTGTGAATTAGAGGTTTGTTCCCAATTTCATGGGCAGTGACAAATCTATCAGAGATTTGAGTAGAGCTTGGCAACCACCATAGACTCTAAAGAGCATAAAGGAGGAGAGGCACCTACAGAACTAACTGGAGCAGAAGGGGGCACAGCAGAGAGAGCCAGGTCAGTCAGAAAGTTATTGCAATATTAGAAATGCAGAGGTACAGTGTAATAAGTAATGGCAATAATATTGGGGGGGGGCAGGGTGTAGAGGAGGGAAGAGCTATTTCTTGGGAGGGTTAGTTTTAATTTTTCCAATCAGCTGTGCTTTTGTTAAGCTTTCCAAAATAATTCAGTCAGCTATATTGCAGAAGATATGTCTTTACGTGTCGACACAGCAGAATGAACTCAGTGGGTAACTGGAAGGGTGTGTGTACAAAGGCAAGGACCATCACAAACCTCCATTCCGTATGCTGCCAGCTTCCTTTACCAGCCTTCTGGTACTTGTAGTCCCCCAGAGCTGAGAGCCTATGCATGCATGCCATTGTTCGGCTTTTGTAAGGTCCCCAGATCTAGGAGACATTTCTGGTTTGATAATGGGGAAACTGTGACATTAAGAATTGAAATAATATGGTGAAGCAGTTATTCAAACCAATTTTCTTTAGGAGAAGGTGAGTCACTGTAGCTTTGGTGGCAGTTTTGTTAGACCACAGTGAAAGGTTTAATCAAGGCAAACTTGTGCTGAGCCGGCTAGGTGGAAATAATTAAGACTGAGCCATTGTGGAAGATAAGGATGGCCCTTAATTACCAAAGCTGGTATGGATAGTTTAGGAAATTGAGGACAATGACGTTGAATTGTTGTTGTGAATATTTGTCTTTCTGTCCAAGTTAAGAAAAAGAGACAGGCTTGTTTATCAACTTTGTGCTGAGTGAATTCTGACTAACTGCTTGTAAGGAACTTTCTACTTAACAAGGATAACCTCTAACTGATGCTGGGAAGAGAACAGATGCTGGCTAGAACACAAGTGTCCATGTGGCTAAGAAGTATGACAATTCTACAGAACATAGATCACCATGAATGAGGTGGCAGTTGATGCTTCTATTAAAACAATTGTCATGAGTGCATAGGCCATGTTTTTATATGTGTGTCTCTCAGAGTATTCCTGTGTAGGTGGGGAATCATAGCAGGAGAGTGAAAAAAGAAAAAGAAAAGATTTTATATGAAAGCAGACTATTTGGAGAATTAAGATTTAAAATGCTCTTGTTCCCCTCTCAAATTACCTGAATCAGGCTTGCTCTCCAGGCATCTGAAATGGGAGTCCCACCTTTGAGATCTATGGTAGCGTTCGTCTTGTTTGTGTAGAGCTGCCTGCAATTGCTGTACTGTAGTTTGGTGATTGTTTCCATCGCAAACAACAGGAAAGAGTGGACTTTGAAAGTTGGTGTGAGGTGGGGGACGGAAATGGCCATACCTCTTCATCTTGACATGGCTTTTTCAGAAACTTGATACTGAATATCTCCCTGGATCTGGAGGAGAGTAAAAAGAAGAAACCATGCAGGCATTCTGCACACAATGCTGCAATAAAACCTTCTATTGTCCACAAAGACAATAGCACTAGTCTATAATAACGCAGTACAAGTTGAGCACAAACGATGTAAGCCCGCAATGCAACCTTTGTTCCAGGGTAATCTTCCGTATCAACCATGCACACTCCCCAGAGCCAAGAGAACAGCCTTTTCCCCATTTCCCATCACTCACTACTGCTTCCCTCTCCCCACTGTACAGAGGGTTGTGTAATTCACCTCCCCTTTGGGATGGCTAACCATGTTTGACAGCATCGGAACTGTCCTGCATCTTGGCCAGTCTCACACAAAGCCAGAACTATTTGCCTTCATATACAAAATTAGTGAGCTTCCTTTCAGTTTCCAGGATTTCATTCAGTGGATGGAAGCTTTGTTGGGGAGATACATGGCAATAGTGGGATGCAAGGCGCTACAGCAAAATCCCTACTTGGGAAGACTTCAGCTTCTATGAGGAGAGAGAACATTTTTATATTTTTACCCTTTGGTCATTTTTAAGCTGGGGTCCCATGTCACCTAAGCAGTCCTTATGCTTGCCAAGTAGATAAAGATGACCTTAAATTCCTGATTCTCTCATTTCTGCCTTTTAATTACTGTACTGAGGTTGTAGGAATGTGGCATCATCCCAGCCTGAGATAAGATCTTTTTGTGGAAATCATAGTAAGAAAAAACTATTACTAAATCAGCGTTAAATGTCAAAGACTGTGGGATCATCAGAGACACTGCCTGGGAATGCAGCTCCACCTGGACTGGGTGAGGACCGGGCCCATTATTAATCTTGCTGAAAGCCATGATATCAGCTTATCCTCTGGCGGCAGAAACAATTCATTCATGAGGACATCATCACTTTTTGTAGCCAGAAAACCAGTCAGTGTTTCAGGAGGGGAAAAAAAAAAAAAGATTTGTCACATGGAAATGTTCACTAATGCTGATAAACTGAATAACTAAATGGTCACCTGTTAAGAGTAGGGGATAAAATTGCATGGAGAACAAAGACTTGCTATTTGAGCATCTGCAGACTGTAACACAGTTCACCATACAGTCAGGGGCATTTACTGGTCATGGGAAGCTTGGGAGTCTTCTGCTTTCGTCTCAACTATAGGAAGCTAGTTCATCATATACTGTCTTGCTTTGAAACAAATCACTTAAGTAAATTTTTTCTCTTTGGCAAGACTTGAAATGCATTGGGAGACAGAGTATCATTCTCTTTATTTTCTATCTTCCCATAGTGTGTGTGTGTGTGTGTGTGTGTGTGTGTGAGAGAGAGAGAGAGAGAGAGAAAGAGAGAGAGAGAGAGAGAGAGAGAGAGAGAGAGAGAGAGAGAGAGAAAGAGAGCGCTAGATGTCCAATCTGTATCATCTAGGATGGGACACATACAATGGACCATTTGACTCATTTGAAGGCAAGAAAACAAGATAATCAGGGAGAGTTAGAGGTATAAATGATAGCAAAAGCTGTTTTTATATGGACACACCTCTTTGGTCTCAGGCACTTCGTAGAAACCAGAATGATGTGATGGGACTTGCCAAGGAGTATCTGAGGATGAGATTGCTAGGCAAGAAAATGATGTACAAAGGCCCCCAGGCAGGTATGTGTCTAGTGTTTAGGCATCTTGAAGCTAGTGTGTTTCCAGGCTCAAAAGTACCAAGAGATGAGCTAAGAGAGGTGAAGGGGCCAGGTAGGGCATCTGTATCTGTGAGGGCTCTTTCCTTAGGGTAACAGACAAGGAGTGGGGACTTGAAGGGGAACACCAGATGTTGAAGTCAGAAATGATTTTGGACAAATTTAAAAACAGGCTTGAGAGTCACCAAAAAAGGTTATTTTTTATGTACAAAATAATGTTTGTATTTTAATATGTTTAGTCACTGTGAAAGTTGATCAAGAGAATTTTAAAAAATCCATTAAATACTTAGAAAAGACCATATTGTATCATATGAAATTCCACTTAGAATAAAGAATCAATGTGTTTTTTTTCCTTGAACCACTTAAGCTAATCCACACAGTCAATTTAATTGATCATGTAATCATACTGATTTAGTAATTAAGACTTCTGGGGAGACTAGACTCTGTTCATTTATCTGCTGTTTTCAACTAGACATCTCTAAGGGAAATGTGTTTAACTGTCGCTAGCACAGTCAGTCTACTGTATTTGCTCCGTGAACAACTTCAGTAGATCTTATAGAATGGAAATACATTTGTTTTTGGTATTCCATTAAATTTACAGTTTAAAAAATTAGCCCACCATTCATCTCCACAAAAGTTCACATATAAACCAGCTTCTAAATACACACATCAGGCGCCCATTTAAAATGTTTTGTTGACCAAAGTGCTTGCCTGTACTGCTTCTTGGCTGCTTTCTTCTGCAGTGTTCCAACACCTTGATTGGTTGGGGCACGGTAAATTGGCAAGCTCCAGACCATTGTGGGGAGGACCGCTGCAAGGAGCACTGTGTGGAGCACCATTGTCAGACTCCAGCTGTCCGGGACGGTGGCCTTCCATTCTGCTCTTCTCAATGGCCTTCAGATGCATGGCTTTGGTCCTAGTAAGAAGTTGTCTTTTTCACAAGGGTACTGGGAATGAGATCAACGTACATTGATTCCCATGGCATTTTTGAGGCCTTTATGGAAAAGTGGTGGATGCCAAGCTGAAACTTCTACTATTAATTTGACTTCGTGAGTCATATAGCCGTGCTGTATACTATGTGACTTGCTTAAGAGACTTGCTAGGGACTTCACAGATCAGCTAAGGCAGAGGGCTGGAGTGTCTTGAAGAAACATGAAAGTTGCAGTCCTAGACTCCAATTCTCTTTCTGGTCTTATATTTAGCTGAGGCTGTTGCCATTTTCATTGAATCATTGCTTGGAACGCTTATTTTATCCCTAGGAAAACAGAGTTACAGAAGTTAGAGATTAATACTTGTTTGTTGGTTTTAGTTTCTGTTTGCTTTAAACAATGATGAATGAAGCTCCCGTTGCTCTCAGAAACTGGATTAAGGCATTAGATGGTGTCTGTGCTTGCCAGATAAAGATTTAACAAACCAAGTCTTTTATCTGCAGAACAGCAACCTTCTTCTTCCTGGGGTACAGGCACAGGAATCTCCTAGGCTGCCCTCCATTCTGTCCCAGCCCCCTCTGATGGCATGGTTTGTGACCTGACACCTGTAAGGTTTACTTCCATGGACATATCTTCCTGCAAACAGCAAACCCATGTTCCATGCTTGCAAAATGGGGCTCAGTGCCAGCAAAGAAGCATGAAGGATATCTCCAGCCATCTTCCAGTCATATCCAAAGACCCATAAGCTAAATAAGAGGAAGAATAGATGAGACTTCCCCATTCCCGCCAGAAGATGCGGGCTGATCGGACAGTTCGGAGCCACCCATTTCTGGCTCCAACCGTCTTGTCTTTCTGATAAAGGTCTTCCTTTCCACTCCCTCCCTGTCCACTCACCTCCATTATGCAAGAGGTACACACATGCCATGAAGCACCAAATGCCATTCGTATTCTTCACGGACCTTATTTGTGATGTCTGAGAAGCTCTGGATGAGGTCAGGCCGAGCTGTGTGCCAAGGAATACTATCATCAGTCATTACTGCATCAAGAGGTTAAAAACAGTATTGCATAATATCAGTGATAATTGGACCCCGTGATAACGACAAGCATTATGTGGTGGCACAGATCTAGGCTACACTCTAGGTAAGGAGAAGGAGTGCAGTGCTCTCTTGTTGGGACACACACTGGACAGAGGAGAGCACATGTGCGTTTAGAAGTGGCGGGGGGACTTGAAGCTGGCAAGGGCCCTGGTATTTGAGAAGCCCCTTGGCCACATCCAACTGTTCAACTTCTGAGGAGATGGGGGACTCCTTAAATGACTTCTGAAGTCCTTTAAGGCGTTTCATTCTCTTTGCCAGTCACCACCCCGATAACAGCTACACCCCCATCCTTTCCCAAACAGGATCCCCCTGCTTCTGTTTCTGACCATGCATGGCAGGAATGGGAGATGGTGGGAAGGGGGAGGGGACCAGGAGACTTTTGAAATCATTAGCTCCTGACACTAATATTGTTCATGGGAACAACTAGATTACCTCACTGGGAGGGGAGGAGGCAGCAACATGGCTCAGGAGCAGGGTTCACCACAGGTGTTTCTGCTAAGCCTCAGACTTTACAAGGGGCAGGGGAGGTGGGGCGCCTCCAAACAGCACATTCTCTGTCCACGGAAACTTTCTCATATTGAATAACTACCGAGAGTTATCTAATTTCATCTGCACAATGGTTCTTCAATGTGGCTATTATTAGCCCTATTTTATATATTAGGAAACCGAGATGCGTAGTGATTAAATATCTTACCCATGATCACATAGCTAGGAAGTGGAAGAACCGGTTTGCAAAGGGAAAGCTGTTTCCATCCTGTTCTTTCCAGTGTGTGAAGTGCCTCTTGATTTAGGCTTCCTTGAGGGGAAATGGCAGAACCATTTAGTAAGTCAGTAGTTCCAAATTTGAATGAAGAAAGAGCATAAGTTCTGTGCACCCCAACGGGATGCTCTGGATAGACCTATGTGGTAAGAAGTAAATGTGCTTCAATTCCTTTCCCACCCCAGCACCCAAAGACCTCTAAACTGCTCCAGACTTCCCTTAGCACTATTCCTGTATCAATGACTGTTAAGTAAAGACGCATCTAGGAAGAACGCATTGCTCCAAGGTGAGTCTGTATGAGGGACAACCCATCTGGCATTTGGTTCATTACTTATCTCGTAATGAAAGAGGCCAGACAAGCTCCTAAGTCCCCACTCATGATACCCGTGCTATGGCCCAACCTGAATCTAGGATTCCCTGGTCTGAAAGAGACGCCAGGGAAGCCGATTAGGACAGCACATTCTCTGAGCCAACAGCAAAGGCTACAGGTGAGAAAGAGTGAGCATTCTTCTCTAGGCTGAGGAAACCCAAGCCTTGCATTTCATAATACAAGCATACGGGCCTTCTTCAGTAATGCTGGCATGAGGACTGCTAGGTACACCAGACTGTTGCCTGTTCTCAGGGAAGTGTCAGTGAGATCTTCTGCCCTGGTTGAGCCCCTGATTGGTCAGGGACCTTCAGTATACTTCTCAGCGACTTGGTCTTAGGGCCTCTTGTCTCCCAATGTCTCATGGGAAAATAAGTTACTTTGGTATGTATGGGACAATAGCCACGCTGGTAGCTCCAGAGACCTTTCTGTGGTTTTTGCCTGGATTCCAGAGCTTTCTCCTGAAAGTGCCTGGCTCTCTACTTGGAGAACTCAGTGCTTCGAAATATCTCATTTGGCTCTAAGTATTTTATTGTCTGATTCTGGCCAGATCATGGGATAATTCACAGACACTGTTGCCACTGTTCTAAAGTGTGAAGTCAATCCTTTCCTGGGGTTTTATCACCCTTCTCTCACTGTGTTCCTGCCTCATTTATCATCTCTTAAAACATACCCATGTGTCCTTTCTAAACCCCTAATGACTCTTGGAAGATTAACAAGTCAGAGAGAAATGACAATGTCCTATACACATTTTTATATGTATAGTATATGTTTATATGTATAGTATACACAGATCCTGATCTCCGAGATACCCCTTAAAGTGTTCTGACACAACCAGGGGTATTACTGCGATCCACACAGTCATAAAAAGCAGAGACCCATGCCTTTTATTTCTCATTATTTTTCAAAAAGAAAAATGTCCTCCTAAATTACGTTCAATAAAACTGTAGTCACAGGAGCAGAAGCCTTGGGTCTTGAGGTTCCACCTTTGGGATCTGCTTGATTACACTTTCCTCAGCCCCTCCCTCCCATCGCATGGACACAAACTCATTACCGCATTAGGATTTGGCTGGGAAGGCCAAAGGCACAATGGGAACCTAGAAGAATCTGGCTGGGCTGCCAGAGTTAACAGCCCTTTGAGTACAATAAAAGCAGACAGTATTTTTGACGGAGCACATTCTTGGTGTATTCAAAGCGGCTTGGAAAGCGTCCATGGCTGTTGATTTCAAGTAAGAAAATATCCTGGGGAACTTGAGGCAAAGGTATGTGCTCTAGGCCCTCACTGAATGCCCACGGGGGCCCAAGGCATGAGTGAAAATGGAGGACCACATGTTTAAACACTAACGTCTTCCAAGGCAACTTTGCAAATTCTTAGATGACGCAAACTGTCCTTCCTTCCTTCCTAACCAATGTATTTCACTAGCAATCTGCAGGTGGGGGTCATATAAAGTTTCCTGGCTTCTTGGAGTTCCATTTTGGAATTTATCCGCCAGGGAGATCTGACCTCTGCTTTCTTGGCCTTTGGTTCTATGTGCAGCCCCTTCTCATAGCCTGCCTTCACCCTGCAATTTGTGGGGTCGCATGCGTAAGCATGTGGGATACTTTATCATGCAACTGGTTTACTCTCCCTTGCCCCGCTATCCCTTGGTCTCCTGTGGGCCAGGAGGTAGAGAATTGTGTCTAGTTTGGACTCTGCTAGATGGGAAGACCAGGAAAGAGGCCCCACCAGGTGCTGGAAGTTGTCCCCAGGTGGGTGGGAAAGAAAAGGCAGAGTCCTGATGACCCAAAACATGTTTAGGAGTGAGCCAGCCTGTCAGTTTATTCTTGCTGGTCCCCACAAGGAGAGGCCTTATGCAAGGCTGCCTGTGCAGACATGTTAAAGGGAGGCCACACAGGTCCTCCTGCCTGGATTTCTGGCTCGTGTGCATAACGTGGATCTTTTTCTATGGAACACAAACCACGGACACTTGCTACAGTGCTGCACACGCAGGTACAGTCGGACAGGCCACTCTATCTCCTTCATAACTCAGGAAAAGAGAACTAGCTACGGTGATGCTCACCTCAGGCTGTGCTGTAACTTCCCGTGGTGGTGAACATTTCCCATCTCTGCACATATACAGGCAGGCTGGGAAGCAGGTATACAGCCTCAGAAAACATTCCACGGGCGACGATATGTCACCCAGAATGGAGGGAGACCCACGGCTTCTCCCTGTGACCATGCTTTTTGTGTTGTGCCATTAAACCAGTGTGGATACTGCAGAGACCTCACAGCTAAGCTAACCCAGGAAAGGCTCATGAGCAGAAGGGCAATGCTCGTGGCCATGGCAACAAAGCCATCTCTTGTTGGCTGGAGCAGTCAGTAAGATGGGGACAGTGGGAGACAGGACACTTGACTGGCTTCTCCACTGGGTTCCTTACAGAATGAAAGTCAAAGTAGTTAGCATCCAGATACCATTGCAAGCACATTCCAAACAAGCACCGACCTTTGGGTGCTTATCTACTTTACTGTTGTCAGTGGTGACCCTGTCACTCCTCCCAGAAACTGTGTGGAGTGAGCATCAGGGTAGACTCCTCTCAGATGACTTGCAAGATGCCAGATCTGAGACTGAAATCTGGATCTCCCAAAAAGCTATCACAGGTAGCTTTTCCTAGCTCTTCTGGGTGATATGGATTGAGCTTTTATTCAGTCGTATTAATTAGTGCATGCCAGTAAACTGAACAAAAGGTCTATGTTCAACTTTATAGAAAACACAACTCACACAATGAACCATTGAGTCCCGCTCTGGGGAGATGAGAGGGAGGGCATTTGATTCTAAAGCTGGTAAGTGGCCTTTCAGTTGTGAAGTCTCCATGTACACCAGGATACCCAGTTAGAAATGTGCTTCCTTGCGCTGATGCACTTGCGGCCTGGAAATTCAGGGCTAGCGATTTTAAACTTGTGGGCGGACTGTGTCTTATATGAGCTCAGTGATGTGAAATCCCCAAATCCCACGACAGGCCCTGTTTCTGGGTACCTGTACATGGGAGCCATTCCAGAGGCAACACTCCCCCATGTAGAAGACAATTTCTTCTCCCCAGCAGGAGAGGCTTCTATTCAATGCCCAGGTCAAGGGCGACCATGACCTGACCTGGCACAGTGATTTATTGGGGCCCTTTCCCCAGCAGGGCAGGCTCTGGTTCTTGGGAGTCGAATGGCACACAATTAGAGGATTCTCTTTATAATGAAGAATACAAGTGTAGGGTCAAAACGAATGTTTATTTGGAATGAGGAAATGAATCACAGTAATTGATGAAGTCTTTGATATTTCAGGTCTCTCTCTCTCTTTTTTTTTCTAAGAGTCCATGTGGCCTCTTCCCAGACACACTAGTGTAACGCTTCCTGGTTGTAGCTTGGCATCCCCACCTTACCTAGGAAACTCGACCCAACCCAGTAGATCACAACATGCAGGGGCATCCACACATGCTCCTGCTCTTCATCAAATATACATGGATATAATTTACTTACTAGTTTATTTATTTGTATGCTTCGTCCATTTCCAAAGGCTCTGAAGCAGAGGCTTGCCCTCTGCTCTTCTGCAATGTAACAGGCCTGATAAGACATATACAGGGCTGGTGTATTTACCTCCTCCCCCCCTCCAGGCCCACTCCTCACCTACCCCTCCTAACTTTCCCCTCCTGCCCCTACTAATTTCACCGGCAAACTCTTACGTCTCTGTGTGTTCTTTAATTCAGTTCTGGAACATTGATTGCTTTTTGAAGCTACAATTCTCAACTGGGGCCTGTTTGAACCCCCAGGGACTTTTGCTGATGTCTGTAGACATTTTGGATTAGCCTAACCTGTGTGGTGGTAGGGTTGCTAACCTGAATATAGTCATCTGAGGAAAGGAACTCTGATAAATACCCTACAATGCACGGGATGAGCTATTCCGCCTAAACCAAGAATTCTCAATCTGTGGGTCATAACCCCTTTGGCAGATCTCTACCTCTAAAAATATTTACATGATGATTCATCACATTAGCAAAAATTACAGTTGGAAAGTAACAATGAAAATAATTTTATGGGTGGGGTCTCCACAACATAAGGAACTGTATTAAAGAGTCGTGGCATTAGGAAGGTTGAGAACCACTGATCTAAACGATCAGTCCTGCTGAAATTGAAAAAGCTTACTCTTGCGTGATTTAGGAACCCTATTCTGTACTTCTGGAGCCACATCCACAGTCTGAGCTTGTGAATCACTAAGACAATTATCTGTGGTTATGCTTTACCCATTGACTGTTGAGTCATGTGAGGGACGTTAATCTTTCTAGTGAGCCCAGAACCCAACCGTTTGCACACACTGAATTTTCAGTTATAGTAATTCAAAGTGAAGGGTTTTATCTGAGCCATTTGTTAGTAAGTCTGCCTTGTAGTACTTTTTTTTTTTTTAAAAAAAAAAACAAAACAATTTTGCTTGTGTAAGCAGTGTATCCTTAGCATGGTCATAATGTCTCAAGGGGGGAGAATTCTGGGAAGAAGGAAGTTCTAGTCTGCAGTCTTTACCCAGCCACAGAAGAAGCAAGATGTGACTGCCTCGCTGAATAAGGCATGGAGCCACGTGGCTAACATAGACAAGTATAATGGGCTAATATAAGTTGTAAGAGTTAATAAGAAGCCTGAGATAATAAACCAATCAGTTTATAACTAATGTAGACCTCTGTGTGATTTCTTTGGGACTTAACAACTGTGGTACACAAGTGGGACAGAAACCCCGACAACATTGTACAGCAATGGTTTCAATTTACCAAGAGAATTATGAGTTTATGATAACCAGCATTAGTGAAGTTTAATCTAGCAAGCAGAACTCTGTTTTGAGGCTTGTTGAGCACACTGCTTTAGCCCGGAGTTTCAAAACCAACACTATGGCTTCAACATAAATGAAGTGATAAACAACCGGCAGTGCTTCAGCCTCCCAGATGTTCTGTTTTCAGAGCAAAAACAACCTGAAGGGGACATGGTTGGTAAGAGTCAAGACTGCAGAGGTGGTTTTAGGCCCAATGATGGTGTCCCACGGTACCCCAGCTCCCAGAGCCTGTGCAGACCCTTTATGTAAATTACTTATGGAATCATTTGGGAGAGGTTTTAGATTTTTCACGTTCATGGTTTTCCTTCTTTTTGTGTAGTGACTGGAAATCTCCCAAGTGTCACCAAGTGGAGAAAAGCTCCCATCAATCTAGCCAGGTCCTTGATAGGTAGACATCACAGGATAAGAGGAGAAGGGTTCAGGTGGCTTGAAAGTCACAGCAAAGCTTGCTCTGTTCCAACTTGAGTGGTAACATGACAGCAAGAACAGGCATGATGCTTCAAGGTGTCTTATGCCAGTCCCTTTGAAGCCTGAATCCAATATCTTTTATCTAAGACCATGTGGTGTGCAGTTAGCAGGAAGGGGAAGCCATCCTTGAGGCTCAAAACTTTCATTATTTGGGGGATACACAGCCTTATCACTTCCTTACTGATTGCACTGGTGGACAAGAATCAATTCTATTTCTCTTTTATCCCCAGGCTCTGTGCTATGCTATTTGATGTTATCTCTACCATCTAGTCTCTCTCTCTCTCTCTTTCTTTCTCTCCTGACTTCTCCTAGTACACAAAGGCACGGTATGCATACCATGGGAAATAAGTAAATCCATCTAGGCTGATTCATGTTTATTTTTAAAACTCTGGATTTCCGTAAAAGTGGGCCTCTCCGTTGCCTATTCACCATGTCTTGTTTCAGTTTATCCATGATGTACATTGCGTAGGTGCAAGATATCATTTCATTTAAAAATTATGTTCTTTCATGAGAATACATATGTTCTATTACCTTCACTAGTGTGGTTAATTAAGGGAATTGGCTATTGGAAAGCCTGACATAACATGAACTTTGTTTAACTTTGGACACGGAGGAGTAGAGTTCTGTGTACACTATGGGTAACTCTTCTTTGTATACACCTTTGGCAGTTTTCCTGTCTTATTATGTAATAGACACTGATCCTTGAGCCACAAAGGAAGATGTAAAAGAAGAAGTTGCCAACTACTCCTGACAGAAGAGATAAAGATAAAATGGGACATATGGCCAAGCCAGGCTGGTGATAATCTTTTCATCATGGTACTTGGGAACCATAAGAAAATAGTGACTTCTTTCAGAGGGTGACTAAACAGAGTGGGTATGCATCTGGAATTTTCTTTAGGTACTTTTCTGGGATACTCAAAGGGAGTCTTCATTGCTAGAGCACAAGGAAGCTGTACCATGAGAAATGTAATAGCTGATGAAGGAAGGAAGAGAGGAAGAAGAGGGGCAGATAGTGTATTCTGGGCCTCTATTGACCGCCTAGTTCAGTAATGCCTAAAAGCCGATGCTTCCAATGTCCTTCAGTTCCAAGAGTCAAGCAGTCTCCTCTCTCTTTATTGTCTTGCTCATTTGCTTGAACTGGTTGTTTCCATTGACAACCAAATTAGTTCTGATGAATACCATCTGACGACCATCCAAGTGAAGTGTCCAAATCAATGTAGTCAATCTTGGACAGAGTATATTCACCAGAATTCCTCTCTCTAGAAGAACTTACACAGATGACTGCTGTAGGCCCCAAATGGGAAATGCTCTACCTTAACTCCTTTTATTGTTTTATTGTTTCCACCATTAATAAATAAATCACATTTATTGATTTATTAATGATTCCACAAGGTCCCACTTGCTAGCTCTAAGTACCACGATCCTGAGCAACTGTGAATAAGGTTGATAAATGGCCTGAACGCCAGAAAAGGTTATCTATATGTTGTGTCTGAATATTCTGCAGGTAGCAACTTCAATATAGTCTATAGAACTGTAGTATTGGAAGTATAATGTGCTTGTTTTAAGGAATCTCACTTACTCTCTCTCTCTCCCTCCCTCCCTCCCTCCCTCCCTCTCCCTCTCCCTCCCTCCCTCCCTCCCTCTCTCTCTCTCCCTCTCTCTCTCTCTCTCTCTCTCTCTCTCTCTCTGTATGTTTGTGTGTGTGTGTGTGTGTGTGTGTGTGCACATGTGTATGGTGTACATGTGTGCCCATTCAGACAGTAGAGGACAGTGACATTGGTCATCTTCAACCTCTCTGTATTTTATTTTTGGAAACAGGACCTTTCACTGAGCTTGGTGCTGGGCCAGTCCCAGGGATGCTCTTCTCTCACCTCCTCAATTTTCTGCAGTTCTAACAGAAGCAAACTTCCAAACAAGCTTTTTCATGGGTGCTTGGGATCGAACTCAGGTCTTCATGTTTGCCAGGCAAGAACTTTAAGAACAGAGTCTTCTCCCCAGCACCCCTACCATCAACATTTTAGCAGTTCAGTCTTGTGAAGTCAGTTCCAAAAGTGTAGAGTGTGCAAGATGGAAAACAATACTGTCTTAACTTCACCACATACGCAAGGACAGGAAAGTGTATCTTATTAAATAAGCTACCTAACCCCAAAACACTGACACTATCCTATCCTATAGTATTTTGGAAACTGTAGTCTGGATAGCTGATAAAAAAGTTTTTTGTAATATAGAATTTTGAGTCTCTCCTGGACTGTGAATGAAAATTCCTAGAATGAACCTGTTTCTGCAGAGACTGACTGATTAGAGCATCAATAGTGTGGCGAGATTTGAATGTCACAGGTTCCAGAGGCTGATTGCCTTATCTTGAGCTAGCTTTAGCTCACCACCTCCATCCCCATCCACCCGCCCCAGTCATTCCTTGTCTGCTCCTGCGTCAGAGCCAACATCCTGTGACTAATAGATAAAAAGCCTTTGGAATTTATTCATTTAGCAGATTCACTGGCTTCTACAGAATTGGAAGAATTTTATCAGATAACATCTTGGTTGGGCCTATAGAAAAGCTTCCCCAGTCTTGCTGTATCCACTTCTCTGACCCACTTAACAGTGTGTTTTAAACTTGCCTTGATTTATGACTGCTTTGTTCTGTAAATCTATGAAACTTCATGAAACTACTTCCATGTTGAAACACGGACTTTGGGGTAACTTAAATCTGTGTTCCTCGGCCATGGTCACTCAGAATGGCTCCAAAATAAACTAGCTTCTATTTCTTTTAAGATGGGAATTTTGGTATTTGAGTTGACAGAACCAGAGCCAAGTTTTTTAAATCAATCGAAAAATTAGTGTTTAAATGTGAAAATTGATTATTAATGTTAACTCCCAATTAAGCTAAAGCTATTGATAAAGTGTGTTGAGTCCTCTGACTCATGAAGTAATTCAGATATGTTCTGGTGAGCAACGTCAGTTGTAACATGAAAGTATGGCTGTCATAGTCTGGGGAAGTCTCAGTGAGAAGGCAGAAATTAAGAAATGTCTATCTCTTAAAAAAAATCAATGCTTTTGCCCCCAGAGGATGCAAGTTAAAACCTCCTTTGTGTTTTCACTTAGAATTTTATTTCTGTTCTCACACCCCACTCTTCTTTACATGAATGTTAAGGGCCTAGGCTTTAGCAACAGGCCTTTAGTTGTGGGGGAGGAAGGGGTAAAGGGAAAAGTGTTGTGTATGGCTTTTCATATGTTAATGGATCGATTCCATGACAACCATTGAAAAAAGAAGGGCTGGGAACAAAAGGTGCTGCGGGAGAGGGGATGGGGCTCTTTCAGGGGTTGGTAAGAATAACAGCCCAGTCCTCCTCTCTGAAAGGTATCTGATGGCCATGCCTCAAAGGGCTTTGTCTTAATAGTGCAGAGTCAGTATGTAATTAATGCAGAGTTTTATGAGTCCAAATTTCACCCTCAATGATGCTTCCCCTTTAAAAGGTGGTGAATAAGAATCTGAAACCAAGAGGATGTTTCAAATCCCTGCTCCCATTGGGACCTGCGACGGAGTCTATCCAGGGGACACACTAGACTATCGGTTCTGAGCATCAGACATTTCAGTTCTGAGTTAAAAGGTCAAGGGCTTTTATCTTTGAGTACAAGAAGGCTTTTAAAGCAGGCTGACTAGAGAAACCACAGTGGGAATGGCTGCTGTCTCTCTCACACGCATATTTTGAACACTGTTATCCCCAGTGACATGTTGAAATGGGAACAGGACACAGACAAGAGCAGGTCACAGGACACTGGTGGCACCCCTGGGCTTTCTTGACCAATAGAAAGAATTCCTGGCTGTCTATTTATCCTCCCAGCAGCATGAAGTGGTAGCCTCATAGCAGATTCTCTAGAGTGGAGTACAGATCGGTCTTCATGTGAACTTCAGTGGTCACACACATGAATTAGCTGTTGTATCATGCCAGCACAATGTGGTCCTTCTAGCCCCTTCTCCGATACTGTAAAGCATTGCATTCAGTACTAATGCTGACTTTACTCATTTTCTATCCAGCCTTGTTTGCTCTCATGTGTATTCCTCAGTCCTTGATTGAATTATATTGAATTCTTCTCCTCTCTTTCTCCTTTTACCCCTTTAAATGGGTGCCAGAGACTGGCCACCAGTAACTGGGGTACAGTGTTTTCTCTGTTTGGATGGACACAAGGGCTTTCATCACAATGGAATGCTTATGGAATTGCATGTTTCAAAGGACACTCACATGAAAATACAACTTCATTCAAAGTCAGGTTACAATGATGAATAGCAAGGCCACAGTGAGTACTGAAGGAATGTCTAATTTGCCTGGAAAACCCTGGCTTTGCCTTCCCTTCAGTGCTTATAAAATGTAATTCATGTGTTTCTTTTCTCATAAACTTCATGAACTCAGCCCCATTTTCATGCTATTCATTACTGTGGTGGGATAGGAAGAACAGAGATATTGTAGTTAGCAGGAATCCCAGTTTGAGATCCAATAATACTGGTACTAATATTATATTGCAAATATGATAGTTTCCTCAAAATGATCTTGTTTTCAAATGGTTATTTTTGCTTAATATTTGCAATGTGAAATTTGATATCTTCTGATATTTTAGCAAATAACACTGAACTATTTATTCATCAAAATTTTTAAAAGTGTTTATTCTAGTTTAGGGCTAGGCCATATTTGATCAGTATAAAAAAGATAATAAAAATGGTTCTCATGGAAACATAGCTTAGTATATAACTGTGTTAAAAAGAATTATAGTTTTATAATTATAAATCAAGGCTTGCTGTTAAATAGATACATAGGGTGAGAGGTATAAAACAAACAAACAAAAAAAAACAAAGGAAAAACATCTGGTTAGACACAATTCAGACAAAACAGGAGAAGAAATTACAATCAGTGTAGGGAGAGTGTAGGGTGAGTTCTAGGCACACTCCATAAAACCCCAGCTTGCCCCTAGATGATGAACATATTGCAAAGTATGTGTCTATAAAACTGTTGATGTATACTAACTCGAAGTCCGTGATGAAGCTCTGTCTTGTTTTGGGCAATAAGAGAAGCTCCCCAGCTCCCCAACCCTCCAAGGACGGAGATCTGAGAAGGGGTACATGGACCCACTGTTCATTGCAGCAACACATTCTTAAAAGAAATACCATATTAAGTCTTTGATAAATATCTTGCATATTATCCCCATGGCAAACTAAGACAACTAATGACAAGGGCTTGGAATGATCCCTGGTCTTCTCTGAGGATACTTGGCTTGCCCCCAAACATCTGTGCTCCGGGGCTCTGTCACTCCCTGTTGCAAACAACTACCAGTGTCCTCACACACAGTTGCCAAGATGACAGCGAGAGTTAATTGGTTTGGGGAGCTGAGGGACACTTGACTCAAGAAGAACCACTGTTTATAGACTGGCTAGTGGCCTACACCACCATCTGATTTGAAAAAGCTTTTCGGAGAAAAGGATGCCTGAAGTTGAAACGAAACAATCAGACGTGCTTTGTAGGGTGTTTAAAGACAAGGGGAGCACAGAGGGAGGCAATTATTTGGAAGTGTGAGCAGAAACTGAAGGACAAAGAGAGAAAAGTCAACTTGTAAAAGCCAAAAGGACCCGAGGCAGTAAATAGGCACAAAAGGAAAAGGACACGCAGAGCAATGGATGGAATGATTTCTCAGCCAGATGTGGTACGTGCCAGTGATCTGAGTCTTAGGGAAGCAGAGACAAGAGGATCCTGAGTTTTGAGACTAGCCTGGGACTACGGTAAAATTAAGTCTCAAAAACACAAACCAACCATTAAAACTAAGTGTGTGTTTGTATGTGTGGGGAGATATGACGGCGCCACCGAGTAGGAGTACGGGAGCTGGAGTTGACCGTGCAGCGACTTTCTCCGGAGCCTCGCTCCACTCTTACTCTGTTCGCCCAGAAAGACAGCTTGTGGGTTTTGACCTGCGTTAACCTAGGGGAACTATCGATTTTGCTTGTCACCAAAACAAGGTAAAAGTGCAACCCAGAAAGAGAAATCCTGCAAGGGGTCAAACAGTACAGTACAAATAGGTTCCTCAGGTGCTGCTGGCTTCCTCCAAAATAAAACTGGTCTTAGAAATGCATCAGAGGAGATGTACATCTTCTCAAGTGTTTATTCATGAGAGTTAGTATGATTTGAATACCAGATCTCTGTAGGAAATGGAAGGGATCTGGGTTACATTCTGCACAAATGGGCTCAAGCCTCCAGCACTTTGGAAGGCATCACTCCAAAGGCGTTACCAGCCAGCAGACTAGAAGGTGGAGAGAATGTCTCCCATCAAGGATACAGGTCTTCCTCAGCTGTAGTGAACTTGTCTACAAATGGTTGTCTGGACAACAAATGTAAAGAAAATATA